>NC_025696.1:3872448-3883886 GCF_000633955.1 Camelina sativa | reverse complement strand
CTGCGGCGACCAAAGCCGCTTTCATGGACTTCGATACGACGCCGCTTCGTTCCGAGACTAGCGAAACCAAAAGGTCGGAGACTGGGGAAACGACGTCGAATAAGAGGTCAGAGAGTAGTAGTAGTAGTGTGAGCAGCGAAACGGTGTCGTTCTCTTCGTCTTCGTTCTCTGTGACGAGCATTGAGGAGAGTGCAGTCTCGGACGACCTTGACGAGATCGTTGAGTTACCGAGTCTAGGCACCACGAGTTTAAACGAGTCAAACGAGTTCGTGGTTTTTGACTCGTTGGAAGAGTTAGTGTACATGCCTCCTTGGTTAAGTGGTACGGATACAGATGACTTTACGTATAACAACAATGGTTCGTCTTCTTCTTCTTCGTTGAACTCATCAGTTTTCGAATCTTGGAAACACTTTCCCTGAAATAGTAATATTGTTCTGTTTTTTTATTTTGTGGGGGGGTTAAGTTTTTTTTGATGGGAGTCTCTGTGTTTTTGCGTTGCGTGAGATATCTCTTTAATTAAGATGATGATGTTCTTCTCATTCACCTCGTACTCGTAGTCCGGTTATGGGAATGTAAGTGTGTATATTTTGCTATGGGTTTAGCCGGAAATAATGTGACAGTAACCTTTCTAGTTTTCATTTTTTGTTATTTTTTCAATTTTGCAAGATGGGTAGATTCTCTCAATTTACACCAAAAACATGTTGTCTGGTTTGTATTAATGTCGACGATGAGTCACAATCTGAATTCAAGAGTAGTACTCTGTGTGCCTGTGTGGATTGTTTGAAAAAAATGAAAAAATAGGCATATGGTCTCAAAGCTTGGACAACATTTATTTCGATGTTTGACATACTCTATTTCTTCGTAGCAGTTCAAATTTTCACATTATCTAACGCTTCCACACCAAAAAAAATAAAATAATAACTAGTACTATGAGCTTAGACTGCTTAGTTAAATACTACTTCCAACTTTCCAAGTATCACAAATTGATAGTATTAAGTAAAAAAAAAGTCAAACGGTAGATATGTAAATCTCATCAACAATTTGACGGGTTTGAGACAAATTTTGTAAGCATGACTTTTTCTTGCTTTACAAATTTGTGACCGGTTTTATGTCTACAATCGATTTCCAACAATTTTTATGTAACTTTTTTTTTGGCCATATGCATTATTTTTACAAATTATTTATAAATATAAGTTAGTTAATCAGTAGTATGTATAATTGTCACTCTCCAGTCTCCTAATCCTAGTTTTATTCTTTAATACAAACATGCCTACGATCTCTAAAATGTTTTATTTAGAGAGCTATTTGATTAATAAATTGGTTTCGTATGGTTTACTTTACAGAGATTATATAATACTGTAAACTGACAGTGAATCTAAATATCTATAAAGGAAACAGACGTTTCAGAGAGTTTTTTTTCCCCCCATGAAATTGTGAAGGGTAACGTCCACGTGTATTTATTATTTTTGTGTGGAAGCCAATAAAGTCTGCTTTCAATTTGTCTCCATGGGAAATAAAAAGTTACTACTACTATTCAGTTTGTAAAACAAAAAGAAAAAGAAGATATGGACAGAAGTGAAGTCAAATTTAATTGGTCCAGTTATATATCATCACTCTCTCTAGTCTCATTGTCGTGTTCCCAACTGCATCTCAATTTTATTTTGTCCTTTTAAAAAAGAAGCAAGGACGAATCATTGGCCGATGATAGTACTGATCAAGATAGGTCCTTATAAAACCCACCGTCTAAGTAGATTTAACATTTTTTAAGTGTGCCTGTAAGATTTTAACGGATTCATATACAAAATATGTTGGATCCCAACTACATTTGTTACTTGGTGCAACTGAAGAGATTATCTCCTTAAAAACCCCGGTGGTAAATGGCAGTTCTTTTCTTCCTAAATTTTAAAATAAGCACTCTAATTCATGTTTACCAGAGGATTTAACAAGTCAATTTGGAATATGAGTCATGGTCAGATTAATATGAGACTAGAGAAACTGTCATTTGTAATAGACCATTCTCTTGTAATGTACATAAACTTAAACATCATGCACCGTCCAAAAAATCAAAACGGTCCCTTGTATACATGCACGTCTTGTCTATTGACAAATGGACGAGTATATGTGAAAGGTTAAAAGGAGAAGAGCTTACTTACAAAGTTACAAGTCTTTATCACAATTCACAAGTTGTGAATCAAGTGCTGGAGTGGAGCACACACATTATATTTAAATTTAGAACCCATATAATTCACAAGTGGGATTTCGTATTGGGTTACCATCGACGCATAAAATCTCTTCGCATGAATTATTGCATTTTGCTTTCCAGCAACACTTTTTAAGTAAAATCCCATTTACTTTATGTTCCTATTCATTGATAGCGAAATCCTAACAAGAGTGGCTCCATGTGTATTTAGTGAGTTTTGCCATATTTCAACTGTTGTGTCGGTGTTATTATTATTGTTATTTTGGCTTGTTTATATGGTATTATATAGCTTGGTGAATTCTTATTTACAAGACGATGTTACATCGCAAAATGACTAGTGTCCCAGACTCCCGCAGTATTAGAAGAGTGCAAAATAATCCATATTTTTGTTGTTAAGTTGAAATGATCCACATCTATGGTATATCGTAAAAAAAATGTCTTTTAAAGCAAATGAACCGCGATGTACTTTCTTCTACTAGAATCTCTCCTAGTCCTAGTTGCACTCCTTTATACGTTTAATATTTGCTAATTGCAATATACCATCAACCCCATTAGTCCACAATTTTTTTTAATTTTTTTTTGTTGAGTAAATAATGTTGTCAACGTTATAAACACCTTATTAAAAAATAAATTTAATCAACAAACATTAGGTGAATAAATATAGTAATCTTTTTCCTAAAGGGTTTATAAAGTGGACAACGTTTAGCACATTTTTTTGTGTGTTTGTAGATTTAGTAGAGATTTGAAAGAAAGAAAAAAAAAAAAAAAAAAAAAAAAAAAAAAGAGACATTGTTTAGCTTAAACAATGGAGTAGTTACTTGTCTAGTTGATGTCGTGTAAAGCAAACCACATCAACATGACAGAAGAGAATTAGTAGATTTAATTTGGTGTTCGAATTAGTCTATGAGATAACTTATTCCTGACGATTTTGTTTCTGTCTTATATAAACGATGTTGAGGTCGATAGGGTTGCCTGTATCTTGACCATTACGCTCTCGTCCTATTCCTATAGCTTATATGCATACATACTTGAACCAAGTGGACCAACAACGAGTTTGGACTCGAGAAAAAACAACTGATCGGGAACAAAGAGAAACCTCTCTTGTTATGGAGATTTTTAGAGTTAATTTAAACATAAACCATCAAGATTATGGTTCAACTCAAGCCTAATCTTTTTATTTACGAGCTGAGTTCCTTACTTGCGTGTGAATACATTTTAATTGGACAAAACTCCTTCTGCATCATCATCCACTATACAAGTTTGAGATGTACAACCGTGTTCTCAGACCTCTCTTTTTCTCTCGACAACACTTTCGCTGTTAGAGGAATAGAAGAATCATAGAGAAAAGAAATTAATAAATTGGAGAAGACGACAATGCGTTCTCTGCTTCGGTGGGCTCTGTTTTTTATAAAAGACCAACTGCTCAAGCGTCCAGTGTACAAGTTTGTCACTGATGATGGGCTTGGGCATCTACCTTTCCTTTTTGGTTTACCTCTTAAGTGGAATTTTGGCAATTCGTAACCTGACCGCAATTCTAATCACTTCATTCATTTTTTTTTTAAATAATGTTAATCCATTCATTTAGTTCATAAGTCATAACATGCTCCATCACGCATCTATCGTTTGGTGAAATGACTTTCTCATTCGTTATCTACTTATCTTAATTTGATTGTAAGTTTTCAGCAACAAGAATTATCATGATATGCATACTAAATCTAGGTTTTGCCCAAAAAGATAAAAAGAAATTAAAATATCGAAAAATAAAGACCAGCTAACCCGATCCGAGTCTAAAATACTATACCCCTCACCTAATTTTTTGAAACCAGGTATATCGAAATTAAGTTTTTTTAATTCCTTTTTTGTGAAAGGTTGATATTATATTTTCACACATGCATTAATTTTACTTGTTAATTAGAACCTGGATCCTGGATCTTTTTTTTTTTTTTTTTTTTTTTTTTTTTTTTTTTTTTTTTTTTTTTTTTTTTTTTTTTTTTTTTTTTTTTTTTTTTTNTTTTTCGAGTTTTGAAGACTAAGATTTTGTTTAGGTAGCTAGAGTTGTTAGGTTTTTGCAACGGATTTTCTTTTGATGATGGAGTTCTTTCCTATGGAGAACAATTATGCTAATTTGAAATACGATCGAGAGTTGACCAATGAAACAACATATAAAATTAATCAATTTAGATATTATCTTGAACAAATATCCCTAAGGGGTTAAGACGCACCATGTTGAACCATTTGTCGGAGTCTTACGAGTGATAATTAAAGAACTTCCAGCAAAGATGCAACTTCCTACGACATTCCCTTCACCTAACACCAAGTTTAAAAATATATATATTTTTAAAAAAGTTTAGTATTTAGAATAAACCTGTTTTCTCATGTATGATTGTTATAGTATTATCCCATAAAATAAAGAAATGGAAACCCTAGCTGATAAAGTTAGTGCTGTCTTTTTTACCTTTTACTGTTATAGTTTCACGTACCGACAAATTTGTTAAAACTAATATAAAAAACAAAATTGCCCACTAATAAAGTCATCTTTGTTATTTGTTGAACAATACTAATATGTGGGAATGAGTGTGTTTAACTCTGTACAACAAATGACGACAAAAAAAAGCCTTGTATAACAAATTAGAATAGATATTTCAGGATTTCATAAACAGAATTGCTATTTAGACTTTTTAATCCTCGACCTTAATTGTCATGAATATTTTCCCGACGTTTATAGAGCTGTATCTTTTCATCTTTTGATTTCTCTATCAATCTTCTTTTAGCTAGGTCTTTGAGCTTTATGGACCACACAACACGTAAATTCTGTTGGTTCGGATTATAAAATATACACACATATATTTCAAGAATAAAACACACTTTATTTTTGTCAAACAAGATATACAAACACTATTAATATTTTCCCCCCCGTCAAAACACTACTTATTTTTGAAACTTTGCAGTTATCGTTTTTATTAATAACGTAGGATTATAAGTCAAAGTCTTAATTAATCTTATGACACTGATTTTTTTTTTGGCAAACATCTTATGACACTGATATGCTGATGTTTATGGGTTAAATCGCGAAATTTAAACTAATGACAACGTTTCCCCAATCCCCACAATATACATTAATATAATTTACTTTAAGAAGAGGGCAATAATAACTATAAAAAAAAATTATATATGGAGCTTTCTTTGTGGGGAAACCCTGATTTTGTCCGCCACAAGTGAGCAAAATCAATAAAAAAATGTTGTTTGATTTTGATACTTTGTAGGAATCAATTGGGGCATGAAGAGACATTAAGCAATTAAAATAAGGGCGTTGAATACATATATACAATTAACGAGTTCTAAAATGCAATTCATCTCATGCACCGTGACGCTTTAGTGATGGCATTTTTAGGGTTTAGTGGCTCATGAAAAAATTTTGTTTTTCAGATGTTTTCTAGATTTTCAATCATTAAAGGTAGCATTGGACCAAAAGAGAAAAAATATTTAAGACCCGAATTTTTAAATCCAGAGATTTCCCACTAAAATTAAAGAGAAGATGCATTTCCTAATTCTTTGTTATCTTCGTAGATGACTAAATACATTCGATAATAGTGACATGACTCATGGGTTCTATCACATTGCATCAGCAATGTAAACATTAAAACTTGACAATGAAATATCTGTCAATCTATGTGCTGGATTAATCCGATTAACATTGTATCAAAACCCACTAAGAGTGACGCACAATGTTAATTTAATAACTAGAACCACGAGCATTAAGTATTGTTTGTGCCAAATTAGTAAATCAAATATTACTTAGTTAATTCTTGTTTAGCTTGTATCTTCCGCTCTCACATGATACCTGCGAACTGCAAATAAAAAATATGTATATGTATTTAAATGTTTTTTTTTTAGTGACTAAATGAGTACATCTCTATATACTACATATAGAATTAGAAGTATCTTGAATTCAATATTATTAAAGTACAATATATTTTTATTTTTGGTGAAAGAAAGTTAATAATAAAACTGCTTAAGGTGCTGAGTTGACATCTAATATAATAAAATAGGGTTACAGCCTCTAATAAGCTATATCTATCTACCACGTAGCACATTTAATCAAATACATATAGCTCACACTTTAAATATAAAACTCAAAAATATATTTTCAATTAATCCATAAATAAGACATTTAATCATACACTTTAAAATTAAATTTTCTTATATAATAAAGTAGGATAACTCCTAAAACTTTCTTCCATAGCTTGACATGTGGTTACTGTAAAACTGACATCTGTCTGAAAACCTTATTCACCAAAAATTTAACTAAACTACCAATAAAACATATTTAATCAAATAAATATAACTCACACTTTAAATATAAAACAAAAAAATATTTTCAATTAATCCAAAAATAAGACATATAATCATATACTTTAAAATTAAACTTTAATATAAAACTAAAACAATAATTTCAATTAAACCATAAGTAAACCACATTTTATCTTATACATTTAACTCACAATTTAATAGAAAACTGAAAAAAAAAAATTCCAATTAAACCACAAATAAAACACATTCAATCATTTAAATTTAACTCACCCTTTAATATAAAGCTAAAAAGATTCAATCAAAACAATAAATAAAACACATTTAATCATATACATTTAACTCACACTTTAATATTAAAACTGAAATAAAATAAATTTACATTAACTTTATTTCTCCACTCGATTTTATTCAACATACAATAAATTAGAATTAACTTCCATATTTTTTAGTTTCTAAATTGTAACTCTCATCACTTGCTATCCTATAAATACTCATTTTTCATTCTCTCATTCTCTTTCACTTCATCTTAGATATTATACATTTTTTGTGTTTTTGTGTTTTTTTGTTGGTTGGTTGATTGGTTATTGTTGTATGTGTTAAAAAAAACAAATTAAATATTATTTTAAAAGCTTAATTATAGATTTTAGTTTTAGAGACTATATTATATGTATCTTACTTTTTTTTTTGAAGATCCATCTCTATTGTCCCAAAAACAGACATTCTCAAAATGAACCTATAAAATCTTACAGGTCATTTGTCCATATTTCAAATTTGTTCTCTAATAGCATCTATTGCTTAACTAAAGCCTACCATCCTCCTATTTCATTACTAAATTACCAAAGATTTCATAAAATGTAGTAATATCTAAACTCTCCTACAACATGAGCAACACATCCAGTTTTGAATCCCAATAGCTCAAGAACCGACGCTCTATTAGGTGATTAGTCACATGTTTAACATAGATAGATGAATTGGCTTGTCTTACCGGAAGAAAAAAAAACATAAATAAATATTTTATATGTAGATTATATTATATTATATTCAGCTGCTTCCATCAGCTAATCTCTATTTTTGCTTCTAAAATATCACCAGAAAAATAACCAAAAGTTGTTATGGAAGAATCTGATGAGAGTTTGGTGAGTAGCCGACAGTCTGATCGTGCCATGGAAGATGATGTACATAGCACTCTCTCATTGAAAATACACAAGGGGATTCAATGTTTAAACCTCTTTTCTTATCAGCTTTGTTCTGCTTTTTATTTGATGTTTTGTTTTTTCCTGGATTTTAATATATAAGCCAATAATTAACAAAAGTGTTTTTATATTACTCAGAAAATAATAAAACAATTCCTCATATCTTTGTATTGTATTCTTATATATGAGCTTCAAGAAGATATCTGAGCTTTACGCACGCTCATACCACACAAAACAAGCCTACTATCCGTCCTATCAAGCTTAAATATTAAATTATCACTCTATTTAAATTAATTCTTAATGCAAACCTTCAGCTCAAACTTTTATGACTACTTTTAATTTTAACTTCCAAAACTATTGCAAATAAGTATTACATTCCAAATACAAATTAGGAGAATACATTTATTTTCATATTTCCAAAAGCATATATTTGGGCTTACGATTTATTTATGTTTAAACTAAATTTGATATTGAACTACATCCCAAATTATCAACAAAATCTTCCAAACAAAAATAAAGGTCATCACCTATATAATTAGTGTTCTAATATCATACTTACAAAATATAGTACCTCTTCTCAAAAAGTTATTATTAGCTATTAAATATTAATTCATGTGCTGATTATGATAGAACTGTGACAACCCGTCCCGCGGATCCCACTAGCCCACACTAGCCGTCCCAATCAATTGGTGACAGCTTGTCATGTGGGAAGGTTGTTTAAAGGGTGAGGACCAGGGTTCGAGGAACGTCTGGCGTACCAATAACCTACTGGTGGATTTGGATGAACATTTCCTTTCCACAATGAGGGATTAAAATCGATACCCTGTAGAACTAGCTTCGGGCATATGGGGATAAGCTAGCGATGGGCTAGTATATCATATGAACATGTTTTCACCTAGAAACTTAATACAAGAAATGGAATTTACTAGCATTTTAATGAAGAAGGGAAATAACCGATAATGATTAAAAGAAGTGATTATTCTCAAGACTAGAGACCCATAACAGATGAAACAAACAAATGTGGCAAACATATGGACCCAATTAATGGTCATGGACTTTGTACTATATAATTTAAAATTCTAATATGGTAAATTAATATGATATGAAATTGGATTATCTTCATTCTCTCTTTTGAACTTCTTTCCATTTTCCCAATTGGGTATATGGACTAGGTAAAATAATAGAAGGCCATGTACCCAAACCAGCAATAGAAAAGTAGAAATACATAGCAACCAAGAAAAATTAATGTTTATTTATTTTATGTCAAACAAAAGTGCATATATTCTTTAGATTAATAATCCGACATACCGATGAAAGTGTAAGACATTTCATATTGTTATACAAATATATGTACAGACTGCTATATACGACATGTTTTGATAAATGACATGTTTCATAAAATCATTATATTCGATTATCGTATTTACGTTTGTATATGTAAACGTTGCGTGTACCAAAGGTGATTCTTCAAATAGCTAAATCAAAGGTGATTCTTTTGTTTGAACTTCTAAATCTCACACAAAAATACAAGAAAAGTCAAATAATGTGGTTTCTCTGTCAGCCTAATTATTTGTTTCTTCCAAAAAAGGTGTCTGACCATATATAAGAAACCCACTTGAATCAAACTCTATGCTGGTTTTTTAATTTCTTAAACTATATATTGATCGACGATTGTTTTCAGCGGCGTATTATGTTCATTTCGAAGCATTCCCTGTCAGTCACACTATTCAGCTATACTCCACCAATCATATCGGTCTCTCTCGTTCCAAAAACATAGCTAGCGAGGTTATTTGAAATACGGGAAATAAAAGCAAACTAAAACAAAGTACCAACAATTTTAGAGATAAAAAGACTTTTTTTTTTTTTTTTTTTTTTTTTTTTTTTTTTTTTTTTTTTTTTTNATCATTTTTAAGGTGTTAATATAGTACTATTTCTTTCCTTGTTTTGTTGATTATCTAATTTATGCGTTAATTCAGGAAATAATCATACGATTTCCCAAAATGTTTAAATATACACCCACTTTGCATGGCCCATATAAACAGTGTAAACGTAAAATATAACTTATCATCACACATGTTGATTAACCTTAAAATTACATTCGTGGACTTGTAAAAAATCGAGTTCGCCCTAGCCTCCTTCTTCTCTCTGGCACAACCCCCGAGATCTGCTCCCCCGGCGGCGTCGAACCCGATCGGCGCCGCTGGGCCTTGTTTTCTTCTTCTCTGTGGCTTCCTCTTCCTCTGTAGTATATTTGCTCTCAGTTTCTGACCTCCCGGAGATATGTTGAGATTTCAGATCTCATCTCCGCCGCTATTTCAGCTTCAACCATCGAGTTCTCACCGCTTGGTTTTGCTCGAGAGACCCATCAGTGTCCCTCTAGACTCGGTCTCCGTCTATTTCACCACCCCCTTAAGCCGTCAAATATCGCACCTTACCGCTCCTTGGATACAAATCTCACCAAGTACGGAAGCTCTGTTTTGACGCCGGCACCGGTGAATCGTCTGACGAAGAAAACCGCCTCTTTGGTGACTTCTGCTTCTCTCTCGGTAATCCTCTGTCCTAGGTCTAGTCCCCAATCTTATTCTCAAACCCTGGAAGATAGTTTGCATTGGATAAACTATAGATATAAATCATCCTTGACCTGGAATTGCCTTAGACCCCATGATCTTAATTGCATATTTAGACCAAACCGCCTAGTATCTTTGTGTCCTGCTTGGTCAAGTCGAGTTACACTCGGTAGCAGACCATTAGATACTTCGATTGTGGTTGTATCCCCCTTGTGTCAAGGCTGTTTATTTAGTTTGGTTTGGAAGCTTGCAATGCATCGCTTTGATAATGATGTTGATCCGCCATTTGGTTTATCTGTATTGCTGGTTCTCCCTGATCCTTTACCCTATCTATTATCATTAACCCAACTGTTCCAGCGTCAACTTGTAACTAGGTCCAGTCTGAATTCCACTCTTCCCCTTTCTAGTCATTGGTTGCTTAGATTAAGAATACCACTAGGCCGAAGACTACTAGTGAACCTTAATCTGCATCCTTTGCTTCATTGGCCCAAGAGTCTATTAAGAACCCTGTTACTAGAATCAATTAAGGATGACACTCTAGAAGGAGACAGTTTAGGGAAGCTTGGCATTATGATCCCACCTCTAAAGAGTGGGGGTTACCGAGGCTTTACCAACTCTCCACTTACACCTTGCCTATTCTCAAAGACCTTTAAACTGCTAATCAACTACTTCTTGAAGTTCCCTCACATTAGCTTGAAGACTAGTGGCATTATGACCCTCACTCCAAGGAGGAGTGGTTACCACAACCTCTTTAAGTACTCTTCTAGCAACCTTGGACCAACAACTACATGTGTAGTAACCGGTCTTCAGAGCCATAACACCCCTGCTCGATCTCTTGGCAACTCAGCTCTGCCAATTTCACCTCCGCCCAGTCTTCGAAGTTTCAAGACAGTGGCTCCCTGCTCCTTTGACTTGCTCAAGGAGTCTGCATCGGTTTGTCTTGATCTCACAAGCTCCATATTGCTCCTAAGCAAGTGGTCCACAGCTCTCAAGCTTTTCATATCGATTGTCTCTATCTACCCCTGTATTTTTATTGCTCTATGCTTTGTTCTAGTTTACCTTGTGTTGTACTTTAAACTATCTATTTGAATGGAATGAAAGCATCTCTTTGATCAAAAAAAAAAAAAAAAAAAAAAAAAAAAAAAAAAAAAAAAAAAAAAAAAAAAA
>NC_025696.1:3862048-3872222 GCF_000633955.1 Camelina sativa | reverse complement strand
CAGAATAGTCAAATATAAAATACACCCATATAAATCAATCATATATATTCATATTTACGCGTTGACAAAATAGAAATTTTTACTTACACGTTTATTTAATTTTGATAGTGCTCTAGTATTGACACTCACACATAAAATGATTTCGATGACACTCACACTTACCAATTTTAAGAGAACGTATATTGTACGTGTTAATTAGCTGAACGTTTTGAGGATGCCTCTCGTCAGACTGATTTGAATGTCTCTATCGTCCCTGAAATCTGTAGGCATACGAGAAATAGTTGAATAGTTCATATATCAATTAATCATAGGACAGAAAGATCAATCGTAGAGATTCTAACACTACAATTTAAGCAAACAACTATGCCACCACTAATTCCAAAACGAACATGACCAAAAATATTGTATCATATATTATTAAAGTAGTATATATCCTACAAACCCCATCAGTAATTAATATATAATATCAACTTGAATAAGCATCTATCCATTATTTGTAATAAGAGCCCTTTAGCGAGACCCTATAAATACATCATATGTGTTGCACCAAACATTCAGTACTAAAAATTCATTTCCTTTCTTGAATTCATATTGTGCCCTCTTTTCAGTACACTGAAATTCCCTACAAATATTTATTTAATAAAATCTCTGCCAAGATGGCTTCTTTGTTCACAACCAAAGCAATGATGAGTCATCATCATGTTTTGTCGTCAACTAGACTCACTACTCTTTATTCCGACAATTCCATCAACGATCAACAAATAAAAACAAAATCCCAAGCCTCTCACCGGTTATTTGCTCGGAGGATCTCCGGTGCAGCCAGAGCCGTAATCAATTCACCGATGCCGCCTCCGGTACCGGAGATAGAGAAGTTGGAAGGCGAGAGACGATGTCATGTTGCGTGGACAAGTGTACAACAAGAGAAGTGGGAGGGTGAGCTTACTCTCCAAGGAAAGATACCCACTTGGCTGGTTTGTCTTTTTACCATTTTTCTATATTTTGCTGGGAGTATATTTTTAGATATATTTGTGGAGATTCATACAAATACGTATCGTGCACACAAAACACACTCACTGGCACATGCATGTGTATATACAATACCGGACAAAACAACTTTTATACAAATATCGATGCTTGCGTCTATATTTTTCTATTTTGTATTCAAACTTTTTTCTATACATGATTTCATTACTAGCTAGAAGTCTAAGACATCAGTACGCCATGTTCTGTTTATAGAAGAAAGATTCGGATTTAAATAAAAAAAGATTAGCTAATTTCTACTTATAATTAGTTTAGTCTAGGTTATGCTCTATACATAAATTAAAAACATGAGAGGTAAAAAACGAGACAGTAAAATTAATGAGTTAAAGATGACATGCAGAATGGTACGTACCTAAGGAACGGTCCCGGTCTATGGAACATTGGCGACCACGATTTCCGTCACCTCTTCGACGGCTACTCCACACTCGTCAAGCTCCAATTCGACGGCGGTCGTGTATTCGCCGGACACCGTCTACTTGAATCCGACGCCTACAAAGCCGCCAAGAAACACAATCGGCTTTGTTACCGTGAGTTCTCCGAGACTCCTAAACCGGCTATCAGAAACAGCTTCAAGAACCCTTTCTCCGGGATCGGAGAAATCTTGAGGCTTTTCTCCGGTGAGTCTTTAACGGATAACGCCAACACCGGGGTGATCCGACTCGGTGACGGGCGGGTCATGTGTCTCACTGAGACTCAAAAAGGATCGATTCTGGTCGACCATGAGACGCTAGAAACGATCGGTAAATTCGAATACGACGACGGATTGTCCGATCATATGATCCAGTCAGCGCATCCGATCGTGACGGAGACGGAGATGTGGACGTTGATACCGGATTTGGTTAAACCGGGTTATCGGGTCGTGAGGATGGAGGCCGGTTCGAATAGAAGAGAGGTTGTGGGGCGGGTCAAGTGTCGGAGCGGGTCGTGGGGACCCGGGTGGGTTCATTCGTTTGCGGTGACGGAAAATTATGTTGTGGTACCGGAAATGCCCCTGAGGTACTCGGTGAAGAATCTACTTAGAGCTGAGCCGACGCCACTTTACAAGTTCGAGTGGTGTCCCCAAGACGGAGCTTTCCTTCATGTCATGTCCAAACTCACCGGAGAAGTCGTAAGAGTCGATAATGTAATTCATTTATTTTAAGGGATTTTATTGGTTATATAGTCTTTATAGATAGTAGATTAGATCATATATTATGGAAAATTTGCATTTTTATATATATATGCATTACGTAAAACATAAACGTTTATATATATATATGGTTAAGGTGGCGAGTGTGGAGGTTCCAGCGTACGTTACGTTTCACTTCATAAACGCGTACGAAGATGAAGATGAGAATGGTGCTACCGTCATCATTGCAGATTGTTGCGAACATAACGCAGATACTCGGATACTCGATATGCTCCGTCTCCATACCTTACGTTCCTCCCATGGTCAGGACGTTTTACCCGATGCTAGGTAATATTATATTATTTAAGGGTTTATAATTACCTAACCTACATAATATTTTCAATCTTGATTACATATAATGTAAATCTTATGCTAGGATCGGGAGATTTAGGATACCGTTGGACGGGAGCAAATACGGGAGACTAGAGACCGCCGTGGAGGCAGAGAAGCATGGGAGAGCAATGGATATGTGCAGCATTAATCCTTTGCATTTGGGTCAAAAATACCGTTACGTTTATGCATGCGGTGCTCAACGACCTTGTAATTTCCCCAATGCTCTCTCTAAGGTAAGTTGTACACACAAAGTTTATTTATCCTATGGTTACGTACATACCAAAAATTTGTGAATCCTAACTTGAAAAGGTCCTTTACCTTGAATGAATACTTATTAATTGTATATAGTAAAAAGTTAATGTTGTTATAATTAATTGTACGAGACAGGTTGATATTGTGGAGAAAAAAGTGAAGAACTGGCATGAACACGGAATGATACCATCTGAACCATTCTTTGTGCCTCGACCCGGTGCAATTCATGAGGATGATGGTTAGTTTAAAACACAGATTTATTAGGCTTTCTTCCATATGAGTTTTAATATTTTTGTTTCGGTTTGTGAAGGAGTGGTGATATCGTTAGTAAGTGAAGGAAATGGAGGAAGTTTTGCAATCTTGCTCGATGGAAGCTCCTTTGAAGAAATAGCAAGAGCCACGTTTCCTTATGGTCTACCTTATGGTTTACATGGTTGTTGGATCCCCAAACATTGACTACAATCTCAACAACGATACCTTCATTATACAAAACACAACATATGTAATATTTATTCATACACATCTGTATAATTAATACATGTTGCAGGTTTTGTAAATTGTTGCCACTTGTATATGTTTTTGTTTCATATAGTTAATCATATTATCTGTAATGTACAAACCCAAAATAAAAGTAACGGATTGGTGGATACAGTTATCAAAATTGCAATAGATTGACCATTCTTGCTATAATTAAATTACATCATCTAACAATACATTAATATACACCCAACTGAGAAACGCTATATGACAATTTACTCTATTTTCTTTTTCTCCCCTTAGCTGAAATCATGTTACAACAATATGAAAAGAAGAAATTAGAAAAGCTCTGTTACAATGGTGCAGGTGTAGAGACAGAACTATCCCCACCCAACGAATCGGGTACTATCACCTGCACAGGCTTAGGAGCAGTGTCGGGTACTATCACCTGCACAGGCTTAGGAGCAGCGTCGAGTTCATTGCTTCCACCTATCCATTAGAAAATATGACTTCAGTTTCATGGGGTTGGTTTAAGATCTTTGGGGTAAGAGACAAAGTAAAAGCACTCTCTCTCTCTCTGGCAATCAACCGCAGGATACAAACATATAATTTAAATCAATTTCAGCTATCTAAACGAGTCCCCATGCTTAGAGCGATCTAAGGAGTGTTCATCATGCAGGAACATGGCCCTGTCTCTTGAGAGCATTATACAGTGGAAGTCCAGTGAATCACAAGAATTTTTCTATCAAGGTTTTCGTGATTCAAATTGGATTTACATTTCAAAACATGTCGAGTAACTAACCTGATTGAACCGAAGGAACCACTGATGAAGTTGAGGCTCCTCTCTTCATTTTTGGCTGCGATATCACAAACAGTTTCTAAATAAATGACTCTTACCAAACTTCAATATCTAGCAAAAAGTCTAAAAAAAACAAGTATGCAAATGAATATGACTGTTGTAGTCTAGAAACCGTAACCTAGGTGAGTAGGTTTTGCAAGTTAAAAGACTAAAGACTTTTATATCAAAAAAAAAGAAGACTAAAGACTAAAATAATGAGCAGACTGGATACCTTGGTATTTTCTTCCATATATTTCACGACCTGAGAGATGCTACCGCAATGTCCATGAAAAAGCGTGTAAGCCCACAAAAGAAGCTTCCTTGGGATGCTTACATCAATGACTTCAACTCCTTCACTGCCTGGAAGAAGTTCTCCAGCTGTTGATAGTTGAGGCAGTGCGAAATAGAGGTTGATATCAGAAGGGAGTGTCACTGAAGCAGTTTCTCGGAAGAAATTGTAGCAACTTTTAAGTAGGGAGTTAGCGATCTCCAGATTCTCCTCCACAACTTTATTGGTAATCAGTACATTCTTGATCTTGTACAGAACAGGGCGCCATTTTGCCTCAAGCATTTGGGATTCTGAGGGATCCTCGAATGAAGAACTCCAGAATTCTGACTGAAGATCAACACAAAGCACCCGTTTGTTTTTCAGTATACCAAATGGTGGAGTTATTGCTTGACATTCCGCTGAGGATACTTGCTGCAAGGGGGTAATCAATGCCAAGCTTATTATCAGAGCTCGGCACCAAGCAAGAGAAGCATGTCTTCCAACTTTAGCCGAAAAACTATTAGACAACTTTGGATTCTTGAAACGCTTTCGAATCTTTTCATTTATGGTTTCCAAGGTCTCAACCTTGTTGTCTAGTTCAAGAGATACGATGTATTGATGTAAATATCTGCAAAAGGGAAAATCAATATCAGATCGCAAAAATCCAATGCCCAAGCAGGGATATATATATATGCCTCATGCAAAATTGATTACCTGTATAAGCTGTTTTCTGAGGTTTCTGGACCTCTTGTTTCAGGAAAATTGCATATGTCTGGCCATATGCTTCCTTGTTCAATAAAGAGGGAAAATATTTTCTCTAAGTTACTATCAGGGTTGATTTTTGCTTCTGCAGACTCAACCCTACTCATCGAGGAAACCAGTGCATTTACATATCTTCCTATTGCAACTGGTACAAGGTCTTCAATGCATAGAGAGAACTGCATTCAAAATTTGTAGAGCATTTAGCAAACAATATTAAGCTTATGATAACCTGATGATGATCAAATTTCATGTCATGTGTTAAAAAGGGGTACTAAAGGTACTACTAGCAAAGTCTTTTATAAAATTGATCACGTCCTTACCCTCTTATCTGACCGAAGAGAATTAAATGCTCGTTCTAGTGTGTTGACATCTCCAGTTTCCTCCAATAGTCTCAAATAGAACAGTAAGTATTTACGGATGCAAGTAATGAATTTCCGTGAGCTTTCTGGCAGATTAACTTCAAGAGCCTTCTTGTTACCAGCCAAACCTGGAGTTTTCCGCCTAAATAGAAACAGAGAAAGTTATACATGAGATTCCCATAATCATAAACAGTTAGACATCCATTTTATCATATTGTTTCTCAGAAGCTGATTTTAATCATCAGTGTTACACAGCCTCTTATAGAGCAAAGATTAAGTCAAAATTTTAAGGGCAAGGTAAGAATGTATCTGCACCTTCCCTTTTTAACCATGCCATCAATCTCCCACATATTGATCGTAAAACTTGACCTGGATGATTTGAAACAAAAAGAGAGTTCTTCTTTTGCTCTTTGCAGATCACTGCTCCCACCCCTTCTATACAGCCCTTGGGCAAGCATGTATCTCGCCTTATGAAAGTGTTTAAGATCTCCTTCTACACATATTCCCAGTGCAGAAAGGCTGTCGTTGTAAAGCATATGCCATACCCCTTCCATCTGAATTGATCCTTCTCCAGTTTTAGCATAACTTGCTTCCAAGTTTCCATCTCGACCTTCTTCTAGTGTACGGGAGGATCCAAAAGTCGCTGTACCAATGATTGTCATAGCAGTATCCTTTATAGATTCATCAAAGCAGTACAAGGCGAGGACCTGAAAGGTTGACAGGAAATTATTAAGGACCTCAAAAGAAAAAAAGTGAACTAATAGTGGACTTCTTAAACTGAGACTGAATTAACACATAACTTTTCTGTGGAAACCGCGATGCTGTAGTTACAAGTTGAAAATATAGAGCGTCAATTACAAACCTTTAAGGCTTCTAAGTTCTGTTTCCCACACGCATTTAGCAGCTTCAGACGAGAAGCATGCATTCTATACACAGGATCAACGGCTGACGGATTCAATTTCATGGCTTGCTCATAATAGGATAAAGCAATTTCATACGACTGCCCAAGCTTCTCACTGAGTTTTCCCATGTAGAATGCATGAGACCAGTCTTGTCTGTACAGGATGGGTTAATAAAAAAAATTCTCAGCCTCTTAAGCAATCGACCAAAGTGAACACAGTTTTAATGACAAGTAAACTATACCGATGTGCAAAAGCTTTGTTGAAATGCTTCATTGAGTTCTCACAAAATCTAGTCCACGTCGCATCCTTGGAGGGTAGCACAGACCGCTGATCATAACACGGCACAACACTCTGAAGGTTGTCATAGTATACCAGCGCCAAAAGCTCATGTATCTCGGACTACAATAGAGGATCAATACATAAACATCATCAACAGGTAGTTCTAATATACTACATGAATAAAACTGACAACTCTCCAAAAACCCAATTCTCCATGAAAATACAAGATGTACTTGGTTATTCCTGCACGTTTTACTCAATGTTGTATCCTCAAAATTATATCATCAAGCTTATAACTTATTCTCTCTATAGAAAGTAAGATTTCTTTTGGTTTAACGAAAATTCACATTTTACTAAAACTTACTAAAAGCTTCCACCAGAAATCTGGTAGGTAGTTCAAGACTTCAAGTTAGCAATAATAACATTATAAATATGAGTAAAAATATTTAGGGAAAAGAATAGGTAGGCTCCGATAGGTTCAAAAGCGTCTCTAGCTTGTGTATGGCTAAAAGCTTGCTCATAACCTCTTTCAACCTAATCTTTACATCTATGGTCAACTAGTTCTAATCACAGCTGAAAAATGGAGAATACTACATCACATTATCATTCTCTCCTATTAGAAATATCATCAAACTAATCGTCAATTAAGTGTTTTCCCTTTCAGTTATATTTAATGTTGATTTTCAAGTCGATATCATATTCCCTTAAGTGGCACTACCTATAAGCATGGTAATTGGGGACATACGAGACAGCAACATCTATTTTCAGTTGTAACAGCTACCTTCTAAGGTTTGAATTAAAAAATCGGTTTGACCAAAAAAAACTAAACAGCAACATCTATTTTCTGTCATCTGGTTAGTAATAAAGCATGGATGAAGGTGGCAAATATAACCTGTTGATCTGGTGACCTTGCCAATGCCAAACTCATAAGCAGGCAACGTCTGCTTCTTCTTCTGCTTTTCTCAACTCTTTGTGAAAGAGCGGAATTCTTCCGCCATCCAACAACGTTTATGTGCTTGCTCCCATCATTTAGCAACAAATCTACTTCCTGATTTAAGTGAAACCAAATGGGATACGCAATTAATTATCAAAACATGAATAAAGACCCATTACCCATAGACACAAAGCCACCCTCTGTAAATCCTTTTCACTACTCCTTAGCTATTTAAAGGTATAAATTCGAAATATTCTAGAAGTTGACATATAATGACAGTAACAACAAGAATGACTGAAAGAACTTGCCTCGTCGTATATATTGCCAAGTTTTTCCCAACTCTCAAAGCGCAGAGGATTGTAAAGCAGATCATATTTGAATAGATTTGCATTTTGCTGTACAAACTCTTCTCCTTCCTTCGTGAGAACAAAGCCGGGCCACTTATCACTAGCACTAACTTCCTCAGACTGAGCTAGGAAATAATACAAGTTGCGGTAGACGTCCAAATATGGGTCGGAACTGCAAGCAAGTTAATACAACATTCTTACGTATTCCAACATTACATATATATCTAAAAATCAAATAATTGTTTTTGGGCAGTGGCAGAAATTCTCTTTCGTGGTTCATCATTTTCCAACGAGAACAAGAACAAAATTCTAGGAAACTTATTCTTATTCATCATTGTCTGCTTGTCACAAAAATCAGACATGTGAAATTCATAGAGATATTTAGGGTAGAGAATATACATAAACATTCAGATCATCCTGCATGGTTACCTCTGTTCAACAGTATTATTATTGATTATGCAAAAAATCAGCTAAAACGATTTCAGACTATGGATGTGATTTTTGGCAAGAGGAATTCATAACAAAAATATGCTTGGTTATACCTGTGAAGCAGTGATACCTTGTACTCACTGAGAGTTCTGCTGGGAATTATACATTTAATTATGGTTTCGAGGAATCCTTCAGAACCAGCCTCGTCTGAGAGTTTGTCTTCACATAAATCAGGGTCATCTAAAAATTTATCTATCACATTGCCAACTAGGAGATCATCTGGTGGTCGTGAAAAATGCTTTTTTATTGCTCTCAAGACTCTTCGGAGTTTAATTAGACCAGTTCTCTGAAACAGGAAGGACAGTTATAAGATTACCAGAGTCTATCTTAAAAACACAGTACGTGTATTGAATACTGCTAGCAACACATTCTGTATTATCATGTGGATGCATTCTTATAACTTATTTGTCAAAAACTAAATATTTTGCAAGTATAAGCTGCATGAGTTACTATTGGTACAACTCATGTACTGAACACAACTTGCAACACCTTATAATTTGTGTGTGCCATGCATGCTTAAATCTATATACATTATTTGGTAAACACCAGTTGACATGTGAGCCTAGCTACAGAAAGTAAATAGATGTTTTGGTAGATTGCAATATGATTTCATCTACTCACAGAAAAAATTAGCACCAAGTACAAGAAAATAAACTTTGGCACGCACTTATCACACACATGAAAATGCACCTACAAAAGTTAAGGAAAGATCACTCACAGATGAAGCCTTGGCATAGGGTAGTATGTACTGGAAGACATCAACACATTGTTCCTTTGTCTGATAGTCTCCCCGGCTAGTGTTTTTGTGCACAGCAAGCTCATCTTCGTAGGAACCATCAACTCTAAGATTCAGACCATACAGGCAAAAAAAACATTGATCTAAAGCGTTGTTGATCGACAACTCAAGTTCATCTTTTTCTTCTTCAGCAACTTCTTCAGTGTGTTCCGGAATCGGTTTGCTTTCTTCTTCTGACTGTTCTTTTTCCCTTTTATCAACTTGTCCTTCACAACCATCATTCTTGGAATCTGTTTTATTGTTTCCGTTTTTCTCAACATGCACCTCTGCGAGAAATGATTTTATTTCATTTCTGCAGAATTTGTCAGGCAATGCCATATCAAGACCATCTGGGGAGTTAATACTGGATTTGACTTTCATGTCCACAGCCAATAAATGCTTAATCGCAAATCTAAGAAAAGCTCCTTCCTCCCCCGCACAATTTATACCAGCACAGCAAAGCCCATATTCAGCAAGCAAATTATGGAGACCTATGATCAACTCAACCTAAAAAGAAAATTGAGAGAGTCCATTGTTACAAAGCAGCAGACCAAAGTAGCTTTTATCATCATGGCTGATAATTGTAAGATAACATTATTAATTTGTCCACCAAACAGACACGCCTAAGTATGTCAAACTGAGAGCCCCAAATTCATCACATATCACCAAAAAATCGAAAGAAAACAAAAAACGGTAGTAAACCATGTCTTACTTGATGTTTAGTAGATATGGTAGAATCAAGGTGTTGAAGTTTACAGAATCCAATAGCTGCATCGAGAAAGCAAGACTTCTTCTCTTCTTCAATCCCATCAGCATTTTGAGAATCTGAATATCTCTTAGAAAGAAAATGCCTCACGATATATGACATGACTGTCAAAAGCAAAGCTTGTATACCAGCTACACAATCTCTTGGGGCAACCATGCCATTCTGCACATAAAACAACACATCA
>NC_025696.1:3848095-3858625 GCF_000633955.1 Camelina sativa | reverse complement strand
AAAGCGCAGAGGATTGTAAAGCAGATCATATTTGAATAGATTTGCATTTTGCTGTACAAACTCTTCTCCTTCCTTCGTGAGAACAAAGCCGGGCCACTTATCACTAGCACTAACTTCCTCAGACTGAGCTAGGAAATAATACAAGTTGCGGTAGACGTCCAAATATGGATCGGAACTGCAAGCAAGTTAATACAACATTCTTACGTATTCCAACATTATATATATATCTAAAACTCAAATAATTGTTTTTGGGCAGTGGCAAAAATTCTCTTTCGTGGTTCATCATTTTCAACGAGAACAAGAACAAAATTCTAGGAAACTTATTCTTATTCATCATTGTCTGCTTGTCATAAAAATCAGACATGTGAAATTCATAGAGATATTTAGGGTAGAGAATATACATAAACATTCAGATCATCCTGCATGGTTACCTCTATTCAACAGTATTATTATTGATTATGCAAAGAATCCGCTAAAAGATTTCAGACTATGGATGTGATTTTTGGCAAGAGGAATTCATAACAAAAATATGCTTGGTTATACCTGTGAAGCAGTGATACCTTGTACTCACTGAGAGTTCTGCTGGGAATTATACATTTAATTATGGTTTCGAGGAATCCTTCAGAACCAGCCTCGTATGAGAGTTTGTCTTCACATAAATCAGGGTCATCTAAAAATTTATCTATCACATTGCCAACTAGGAGATCATCTGGTGGTCGTGAAAAATGCTTTTTTATTGCTCTCAAGACTCTTCGGAGTTTAATTAGACCAGTTCTCTGAAACAGGAAGGACAGTTATAAGATTACCAGAGTCTATCTTAAAAACACAGTACGTGTATTGAATACTGCTAGCAACACATTCTGTATTATATCATGTGGATGCATTCTTATAACTTATTTGTCAAAAACTAAATATTTTGCAATTATAAGCTGCATGAGTTACTATTGGTACAACTCATGTACTGAACACAACTTGCAACACCTTATAATTTGTGTGTGCCATGCATGCTTAAATCTATATACATTATTTGGTAAACACCAGTTGACATGTGAGCCTAGCTACAGAAAGTAAATAGATGTTTTGGTA
Organism: Camelina sativa; assembly: GCF_000633955.1. Lineage (NCBI taxonomy): Eukaryota > Viridiplantae > Streptophyta > Magnoliopsida > Brassicales > Brassicaceae > Camelina > Camelina sativa. Next base: position 3,857,539 of record NC_025696.1, on the reverse strand, counting down.
GATTGCAATATGATTTCATCTACTCACAGAAAAAATTAGCACCAAGTACAAGAAAATAAACTTTGGCACGCACTTATCACACACATGAAAATGCACCTACAAAAGTTAAGGAAAGATCACTCACAGATGAAGCCTTGGCATAGGGTAGTATGTACTGGAAGACATCAACACATTGTTCCTTTGTCTGATAGTCTCCCCGGCTAGTGTTTTTGTGCACAGCAAGCTCATCTTCGTAGGAACCATCAACTCTAAGATTCAGACCATACAGGCAAAAAAAACATTGATCTAAAGCGTTGTTGATCGACAACTCAAGTTCATCTTTTTCTTCTTCAGCAACTTCTTCAGTGTGTTCCGGAATCGGTTTGCTTTCTTCTTCTGACTGTTCTTTTTCCCTTTTATCAACTTGTCCTTCACAACCATCATTCTTGGAATCTGTTTTATTGTTTCCGTTTTTCTCAACATGCACCTCTGCGAGAAATGATTTTATTTCATTTCTGCAGAATTTGTCAGGCAATGCCATATCAAGACCATCTGGGGAGTTAATACTGGATTTGACTTTCATGTCCACAGCCAATAAATGCTTAATCGCAAATCTAAGAAAAGCTCCTTCCTCCCCCGCACAATTTATACCAGCACAGCAAAGCCCATATTCAGCAAGCAAATTATGGAGACCTATGATCAACTCAACCTAAAAAGAAAATTGAGAGAGTCCATTGTTACAAAGCAGCAGACCAAAGTAGCTTTTATCATCATGGCTGATAATTGTAAGATAACATTATTAATTTGTCCACCAAACAGACACGCCTAAGTATGTCAAACTGAGAGCCCCAAATTCATCACATATCACCAAAAAATCGAAAGAAAACAAAAAACGGTAGTAAACCATGTCTTACTTGATGTTTAGTAGATATGGTAGAATCAAGGTGTTGAAGTTTACAGAATCCAATAGCTGCATCGAGAAAGCAAGACTTCTTCTCTTCTTCAATCCCATCAGCATTTTGAGAATCTGAATATCTCTTAGAAAGAAAATGCCTCACGATATATGACATGACTGTCAAAAGCAAAGCTTGTATACCAGCTACACAATCTCTTGGGGCAACCATGCCATTCTGCACATAAAACAACACATCAATACACGCGGCCACATTTTTTTGTTTTCTTAGGACAACAAATTTGTTACAATATTGATCTCTTGTACATTTTCTGCCTAGTATTTACACATGAAAATTTCTTTAAAACTTTATGCTCTTTCAGTAGTCTGTAGTACAAGACCCTGAAGATTTTCATAATTTGAGTAAGCATATCAAGCAAGGAACAAGCAGATGACGCAGTTAAATGATTCAAACAAACTCGATGACCATCTGTATATTTTAACTCATACGCTTGTTAGCTTGTACCAGCATGATCGAAATCACATATCCATAGCAAACAAAAATTATTAGCTTTTGAAAACCATACCGTATATTTCAAAACAAATTTCAGACTTACAGTGTTTCCTGACTGGTCAAGGAAGTTCTTCACTTGAGAGATACAGAGAAGAATTGCCTTGACTTCCTCCGCCACCAAGTGATCCCAACTCTCACTTGAATCTTTAGACGGGGTTTTAGGTGTCACAACAGATCCTCCCGTACCAGTTGATTCCAGGAGAACTTGCAACTTTCTTCTATGACAATTCATATAAACCTCAACATCTATAGGCTTACTCTTCTGGCATGCTTTTATTAAAACGTCAAGTGCTGATAACTCAACAGAGGAGAGCCCTTCTTCCGTTTTCAAAGCGTATGCAGGCAAGATGTCTTTATTTGAAAATAAAAGAGGTGAAAGTAAATTTACACACTCCGAATAAACTTCTTTCTCCATCATCTCAGGTATAGTATTTTCCAACAACAAATCAATCTTAAGCAGATTTATTTCATGAATGATTGTGTCGATGTTCAGCTCTGGAGTTCTTCTGCAGTGAGGCAGCTGAATTAAGACAGGAGCTTCTCCAATACCTTCCTTGTCCAACAATGACACACACTTGAAAAGTTCTTCAAGTGCTTTAGCTTTTTTGTCCTCCAAAATTGATAACCGTGCACTCAACCAGAAATATCGAACCCAGAAAGATCTTTTATTATAATCTAACACCTCCTTAGCAGTCTCATCACCTTGAAAACTCTTAAAGGCGGAGTCAGAAAAACTTTTTTCCCAAGAAATAGGCGTAGAGTCGATAGCATAATCAAGGGAAACAGATTCAATTATCTTTGAGAGATGATATGTTACTTCTACCATGCATGATGGGCCATCAGGACTATCTGACCGTTTAGAGTCAAGATCAAAGTACAGCTCGGCGAGAAAAAGACTGCATTCAGGTTTCCGATCTCGGCCCCAGTGTCTTGTGAGCTTTTCTAGCTCCAAAATTTTTAAGCCAGTATCACGAGTCAATAGATGTTCACATTCACAAGCAATATATTCTAGAAGCAAGTGACCCATATGATACGCACCATAATTTTCTGAATTTTCCTTCACAAAATTAGAAACGACAGCGTGTTCAGAACTTGGATCAGATTCCTCAAGGCAGAAAGAACCAGCAGATACTCTGTTGAATCCCCTTTCAATGACAAAATTCTCAAGATATTGAAGGATGTCACTGCTAGGATCCTTGCTATTATCACATTCTAACTCTTCCTTCTCAGGTTTCTGGTTCCGAAGCCGTTCAAGACGAGTACTCCGCCTTTCTTGGGGGTGTTCTTCAGAAAACACAGGTTCTTTTTCTTTTACAGCACCACCACTTTCTCTTTCAAAGTTGCAATCCTTAACAGACACAATACTTGAATCAGAATCCACAAAATTATCCTTCTTTTCCAGACATTGCATTACAGCCTCTGTGCTAAGAGCTAATTCAATGGTTAATGGTATATCAGCGGATATGCCCACAGTTTCACGCGAAGGCTGCACTATCCCAATAAGAATATTTATCAGTGCCACCCATGAAGCTTCAGTAAGTTTAACTTGCACACTTTTTTTCAACTTCTTGGAGGCAGCATTCAAGTCCTGATTCATGTCAGACACCTTTCTCTTGCCAAGAAATTTGAGCCGAACGTGGTGAGGTTCAAGTTTATCTATACCCTTGGGCGCAAAAGGGGCTGAATCTGTTTCCTCAATACAATGTTTAACATGCAAAGCACGAGAATGTGATGGCCAATGCCTTATAATCAGATTTGCAACTGAAAGACAGGAAACTTCATCACCTATGGCAATGAGAACTTCTAGAAGTTTCTCCATGCAGTTCCCTGCACAATAGCCAATTCCATTTTTAGGGGTTAGGGAATGAGGGAAACATATATGCAACAGTTTATACCACATATAACCAACGTGAACCCACGAACAGCGAGCAATCATAGATTCAACATCTATTGCAAAAGCTATAAGTCATGTAGAAACATACCAGTAAAATATAAACGAGTAGTAGATATTTCACTTTTCAAACCATGACAAACTAGGATTCCCGTGTGTATTATATATAGGGAGAAGACAGAAGATGAAAAACAGAACGTACAGTTATTAGGGCTGCAGAGAAGTCCTTGTTCAAATGCCCATCGTGAAATACTCAGTAGTCCCATAGAACATGATAGGGTTCCAAGATGGTTCCACAGCACAGAATCTTTTGCATCTATGTCTATAGCTTGAAGATAACAGTTTAAAGCATTCTCGTAATGACTGGAACCTAGCTCAAGAAATACATTGGCAAGGTTCTTCAGAGCCAAAAATCTGCAAACAAAATAAATTATGTATCGGCGTTCGACGAACACAGTACTAGTAAACAAAACATAACATCAATTACTAGACATGTAACCAGATGGATTAAAACATTGGAGCCTGACCTGAGATGATGGAGATGATTATCGTTTGCAATAGTCTCCACCTGAAAAGAAATGACTCAATGTCTTGTTAAAAAAAAAAAAACAGGTGATGATTCAGAGAAAGCATTAGAATAAACAGAACAAGTTTAATTTACTTTGGAGTTAGCTATTATAGGATCCTTAAGGATAGATTCAAGCAGCTCCCGAGCCTTCTCATAGTCTTTAGCTTGCAGCTTGAGAAGACCATCATGATATGTTTGTGACAGATGAAACTCCTGAAGAGGACAGAAACAAAAACAGTTCAATTTCGATTTCAAACAATGAGCAGATCTCGCTTTCAGATTAACCAACAATACAAAAAGAGAATTACCTGAGCTTCTTTGCTAGGAGCTAAAGGTTCCCACTTCTCTTTGGATTCAGTATTGATCGCTGCAATCGAAAACTGAAAGAAAAAACGTAGGAGGAAGAGATCAAAAAAAGCAAACCCTAAATTAATTAAAAGGATCAAAATTGAAACTTGCCCGAAGTTATCAATTACCATCTTGATTTGATAGTCGAAGCTGCAGAGGTACACCGTGATTCAAATTCGTCTATCAACTATCTTCTTCTAGGGTTTATCATACACATTATGAATTAGGGTTTTAGATTCCAATGTATATCCCATTCTTCGTGTTGTGTCTTTATTCTTCTTCCACTGTGTTTTGTTTTTGGCTATTTTTGCAACTCCCCTCCTCTGTTAGCCGTCTGTTAAACATAAAAAGGGTTTTTTTTTCTTCCCGATATATATATGCTCTGGATAATGGAAATAAAAACAAAAATGGAAATTTTGCAAAAATAAAGTCATATATCAAAATTAATAACGGAGTTATTATAACGCTATTTTTTTTGGTTCATCTATCAAGTTTCTTCAACACAAACGTATTGGATGATCAGATTTAGAATAGATGATTAGTAAAACACATTCATCTTTTAACTAATTTAGGTTAATCTCATCACATAACTTCAACTGTTTTCTTTGGCCGCTACTTTTTAATGGGCCTAATTCTATTTCAATATGCAATGAACTTTATTGGACCCCTATCCATTAATTAAACTACATATGTACTGTGTATTTTATAAGTTATCTTATTTTTGTAAGACTCAAAGATACTAATTGGGCTGGAGACCAGTTTTTACCCCAAAAAAAAAAAAAACGTTATTAATATTAATTGAGAGCAAAGGGCATATCATAATTTTTTTTTTTCATTACAATTGTAAATTTTTATATTTTCACCGTTTGTGTTTCATTACAATTGTAAATTTTTATATTTCCAAACAAAGTAAAGTATATACGGTTAAGGTAAAATTTAATTTATGATTTGGTCCGGTCCACAGAGACACCCTGGCAATGTAGCAAGTGGCACACCAAAAAAAATTCGACCGTTATTACCTTTTTCTTCCTTTTTTATAGTATTTGAAAACTGTCTCGTTAGTTTATTTAATTAATTTAAAGGCCCCTCCCCGCTCCACCTTATCTTTTTACAATTGGATTTGGATCTTCTTCTCTTGAACAATTGTATTTGAAAACTGTCTCTGATTTGTTTGGCCTCTCTCTCTCTCTCTCGGGGTTGATCTCTTCTTCCAATGGCGATCCCTTCGGAGACACAACAACAACAGCAAGAGAAGGTACTTTCACGATTCCATTACCTGATGCTTCCTTCGTCTTTTTTAGGGCTTTTGAAAGCTAAATCCTTTTTTTGGGGGTTTCTCAATCTTTGAGGGTGACAGCAAAATCTTTGTTCCGTTTCATTCGATTCGTCTGTTGCACGATTAGGGTTTTGAGAATTTTCGTTAATTTCTTGACAATTACAGTTTCTTGGTCTAATCCAAAGCAGATTCGTTTTTAGGGATTCGATTTCAATTATCTGAAAAATTGGATTTTGATTCAATTTGTTAATCAGGAGGCTACAGATGCACAAAAGAGATGGACTTTAAGCGATTTCGACATTGGTAAGCCTCTTGGTCGAGGAAAGTTCGGTCACGTCTATCTCGCCAGAGAAAAACGGGTCAGTCTATATATAAACAAACCATCTATAATAATCATCTCCCCACACATAAATTTCAAGACTTTTGTGGTTTTTATGTTCTTTATAATAATATATGGTTTTATATATGAAACAGAGCAGTCACATTGTGGCATTAAAGGTTCTTTTCAAAAGCCAGCTTCAACAATCTCAAGTTGAACATCAGCTCAGAAGAGAAGTCGAGATTCAGTCTCATCTTCGCCACCCTAATATACTCAGGCTCTACGGTTACTTCTATGATCAAGTAATGTCACAATGTTTTGTTTTTCTCCTTTTTTATTCAAAGATACAAACTTGGTTTTTTAATCTAACTTCATCAATTGTTTTGCAGAAACGAGTTTATTTGATACTTGAATATGCTGCTAGAGGTGAGCTCTATAAAGAATTACAGAGATGTAAATTCTTTAGCGAGAGACGTGCTGCAACTGTTAGTCCTTCCTTCTACCTTTTTTTTTTTTACCTCTGGAACTAATTTGTTGTTGAAAAACTGATATTCTTATGCTTTCTTTGTGTCAGTATGTTGCGTCGTTGGCGAGGGCTCTCATCTATTGCCATGGCAAGCATGTGATACACAGAGATATTAAACCTGAAAATCTGTTAATTGGTGCTCAGGTGATATAAGCTTTTAACCTTTTTTTCTTGTAGTAAGTAACACCTATCCATTTGATTGTGAAACTAAGCTAGTGTTATTAACATTTATGGATTCTTTAACTATCAGGGTGAGCTCAAGATTGCAGACTTTGGTTGGTCAGTACACACATTTAACCGCAGAAGGACAATGTGTGGCACACTAGATTACCTTCCTCCTGAGATGGGTAATGTTGGAACACTTGGAATGAATGAAAGTTAGCTCTTGTGTGATGATCTAAATTCTTTTTTATTAACAGTGATCTTTTGGTTTTCTTACAGTCGAAAGCGTAGAACATGATGCTAGTGTAGATATCTGGAGCCTTGGGATTCTCTGTTACGAGTTTCTTTATGGTGTGCCTCCTTTCGAAGCCATGGAGCACTCAGACACATACAGAAGGTTCAAAAAATAAATTAGCTGCTTATGAAATCTACAATTACTAGTCTGTTTCTTGTGGGTTTGTCTGATGATACATATACTCTCTAACAGGATTGTGCAAGTGGATCTCAAGTTCCCTCCCAAACCAATTGTCTCTGGATCTGCAAAGGATCTAATTAGCCAGGTTTTTCTAACACCTACACTTTGGTGGAAGTAGTAGTTATTGAATCTGAAATCTCACATATTTCTCGATTGTATAATATATATAGATGCTTGTCAAGGAGTCTTCACAACGTCTGCCATTGCACAAGCTTCTGGAGCATCCATGGATTGTGCAAAACGCTGATCCTTCTGGTATCTACAGAGGTTAAAAAAACAAAACGCTTTCAGTTCTAACTGTTCTTGGCAATCTCGAGCCAAACTGTTATCTAGAAAGACAAGAACACCATTGTGTAGGTGTATGAATCTTCTTTATTATTTTTATTTTTTTGCTCATTCATGTTTCGAATAAATTGTATCCCAAGAAAAATCTCAAGTATCTGTAATTCTGTATTATGTAGTAGTATGTTCTATGTCATTAACGGGAGCAGGAAACTCTACAAAGTGTTTTCTTACTTGTCTAATCTCAAGATAAACAATCCCTTCAAAATAAAGAAAATAAAACGATGATCAATCAAAGAGTAGTAGCAAAGACATGTGTTAAATTAACACGTTCCTCATTGGTTGTAAACACAACGTCAAACCACTCAAGAGTCCCCCAAATCTCTCCTNGTTCCCTCCCAAACCAATTGTCTCTGGATCTGCAAAGGATCTAATCAGCCAGGTTTTTCTAACACCTACACTTTGGTGGAAGTAGTAGTTATTGAATCTGAAATCTCACATATTTCTCGATTGTATAATATATATAGATGCTTGTCAAGGAGTCTTCACAACGTCTGCCATTGCACAAGCTTCTGGAGCATCCATGGATTGTGCAAAACGCTGATCCTTCTGGTATCTACAGAGGTTAAAAAAACAAAACGCTTTCAGTTCTAACTGTTCTTGGCAATCTCGAGCCAAACTGTTATCTAGAAAGACAAGAACACCATTGTGTAGGTGTATGAATCTTCTTTATTATTTTTATTTTTTTGCTCATTCATGTTTCGAATAAATTGTATCCCAAGAAAAATCTCAAGTATCTGTAATTCTGTATTATGTAGTAGTATGTTCTATGTCATTAACGGGAGCAGGAAACTCTACAAAGTGTTTTCTTACTTGTCTAATCTCAAGATAAACAATCCCTTCAAAATAAAGAAAATAAAACGATGATCAATCAAAGAGTAGTAGCAAAGACATGTGTTAAATTAACACGTTCCTCATTGGTTGTAAACACAACGTCAAACCACTCAAGAGTCCCCCAAATCTCTCCTTTTTCGCGTCTTTCAATCGTAATTTCCGCACACCAAATATTTGTTTTCTGATAACGCTGGTTAAAGGTACACCTTCTCCACCCAGAAAACAGCCATTTTTCCACCATAATTCACACATTTAGTAGTAGGAAGAATTTTTCCACCAGAACTACGAATGCCTAACAATTTCTCCAAACCCTTCAACTCTCTCCACAATTTTGCCTCAGAGTCATACCAATGGATGATCCAGCTCCTAGAACGATAAAGAACATTGTCGATCACACATTGAGATGATAAGCTACNCAAAACGCTTTCAGTTCTAACTGTTCTTGGCAATCTCGAGCCAAACTGTTATCTAGAAAGACAAGAACACCATTGTGTAGGTGTATGAATCTTCTTTATTATTTTTATTTTTTTGCTCATTCATGTTTCGAATAAATTGTATCCCAAGAAAAATCTCAAGTATCTGTAATTCTGTATTATGTAGTAGTATGTTCTATGTCATTAACGGGAGCAGGAAACTCTACAAAGTGTTTTCTTACTTGTCTAATCTCAAGATAAACAATCCCTTCAAAATAAAGAAAATAAAACGATGATCAATCAAAGAGTAGTAGCAAAGACATGTGTTAAATTAACACGTTCCTCATTGGTTGTAAACACAACGTCAAACCACTCAAGAGTCCCCCAAATCTCTCCTTTTTCGCGTCTTTCAATCGTAATTTCCGCACACCAAATATTTGTTTTCTGATAACGCTGGTTAAAGGTACACCTTCTCCACCCAGAAAACAGCCATTTTTCCACCATAATTCACACATTTAGTAGTAGGAAGAATTTTTCCACCAGAACTACGAATGCCTAACAATTTCTCCAAACCCTTCAACTCTCTCCACAATTTTGCCTCAGAGTCATACCAATGGATGATCCAGCTCCTAGAACGATAAAGAACATTGTCGATCACACATTGAGATGATAAGCTACCACCGTTAGTCATCGATAATTGTCCTTTTCTCCATCTACCTTTATGCAGCTCGTAAAGCCCATGTGTCTGCATAGATTCTACGTATACATTCCCATCATAACCTATACTTTCGCAACTAGAAAATTCCCTACATACTTCCTCGCCAGGACTAGACACAAACTCCCAA
>NC_025696.1:3838081-3843895 GCF_000633955.1 Camelina sativa | reverse complement strand
GTTAGTTGCATCCAGATCTGTGCAGCCTCCTGCTACATATATTTTTCCATCAAGAACGCAAGCAGATGGGTCCACACGTTCAGCACCCATGCTTACAGCCTCACGCCATGTGTGAGAGCGACAGTCCATGACCATAACGGCATTGTTCTTTATTAAGCCGCCAATGACATAAATATTAGAACCAACCAGTGCAACTCCTGGCAAGTGCTCGGGAAGAAAATCGGGAGATAAAATTGGGACCAAAACATTCCTCGAGCTATTTGGTCTCCGGCAAAGAGTAAACACACGTAGTGGGTGGTTAGAAACGTTAAAGAATCGCGTAGAGAAAATTCTCGGTGCGGCATAAGAGGTTTCGGGTTTGGTAAAGCTTGGCTGAAGTAAGGAAAGAGCGGAATCTCTTGAAGACTAAGGAGAGAATTGTTTAGTAAATTCTTGAGACAGGAGCTAGACAATTTAATACCAAATTATCAGGAAGCATCAGAAAACTATACATCGTCATCCTTCTTCTTTTAAGCGGTGGCTCTTCTCCGTTAGACATTAACAAAGTCTTGGAACCGTTTTAGCTTTCTCTCTTATAATAATCTCTTCCTCACCCACTACGGTTATATATACAATATACTACAGTTCCTCAAAAAATGAAACTTTTATGTCCTTAGACTTTTTATAGCTTTCTTTTGTAAATAAATAAATATTATTAAATGAAAATAACAAAGCTTTATCATCGACTCACCGTATTAAGGAAAAGTATCCTTTATACCACGTAAAATATTTGTTCATTATCCTGTAAATAATATTATTGTTATGTATCTTATTTATGTTTTTTTTTATAAAATAAAGTATCTTTTAAAACTCTTAAAAAGGAAAAACAAATATAAGATTTACAACCAGATCAGCCAATATCTAACTATCAAATCACTGATTTCAAAATTTTTAATCTACAATTTAATGAATCTAAAGGGTTTATCCAATCATTAATTTGTACATCCATATAAGATTTGAAAATTCTTATTTTATTGATTTTCAAAAACAAAATTGAAATAATATGTTTTATTCATAGATTTGAACCTTTCTATTTTTTACTTTCAACTTGAAACCCGAAAATAAATTGTTAAACAAATAACATACGATTTAACAAATATTTATAAATCATAAAATTAATAATACTTGAATTTCACTATAAAAATAAATCGATGATTATATATTACATGATTTTTGTTTTGCCTTCCAAATCCATTAAAAACCATAATTAAATAACCTCCTAAGATTTGGAAATCTTCACAACTCAATCAAAAATATAAATAAAAGCAAAAAAAAAGGCATTTTCAAAAATATCCTCATTAATGTGTGACTTTTTAAAAATACTTTTTCATGTTGTTCATTTTCAAAAATACATTTTTAATATACAAAATGACTAAATTTTAAACCCTAAAACCTAAATACTAAATTCTTCCTCCTAAAAACTATATCTTAAATATAAAATAAAGAACTAAAACCAAAAAAAAATCTAAAAATTAATCTGTAATTTTGTAAAATAGAACAAAAATGAAAATGTTAAAAAGGGGTATTTTTGAAATATATGTTTCAAAAGGTTGCATTTCTAACTTTTTTTTTTGTGTATCTATTTTTATTTTCATGTAAAACTGTAAAACTTTTTAATTATTACTTTTAAAAATATGTTAGGTACATCCGTGCACGGCGATTCGATAATAATTAAGTAATAAACTGGAAGTAGATCAATGTTCAACTCTTTGTTAACTGGCCTGTTGTAACTCTGCGAGGACATCATCGATTTCACACAAAAAAAAAAGAAACCAAAAAATAGTAGAAGTTAAAAAGTCGTGACTAACACAATGAACTTAAAAATTATCCATATATAAATATAAGTATTCGAGGACTTATGCTAATTTTGATGAATACTCCTGTCAATGATAATTATATGGTTATGTAATTCGTATTCATGACGGTCGATGGATATGTTGGTGCTAAAGAAATTCATAATTCGTTGTATAATTTTTCTCCTGTAATAAATAAAAAATAAATGATAACGTAACAATGTTACCGTAACATACTAACATTCTTGGTCGTTGTAAAAATTATGTAATCGTAATTCGTTGTATAACATTCTTTTGTCATTATTGATGTTGATGGAACTAAGATTATTACTATTATTACTCAAATAGTATAAAATAATTTTGATATACTTTAATATCACGAAAGCCTGATGAGTTGGGCCCAAATCCAACCAGGTAAAAAGAAGTTAATAAGTTTTAAAGAGTAGTAATTTTACATACCCCCGCCACTTATTTGAAATTGTGCGTGACTTGTCTTTCTCATGATCAGACTCACACACCTACCAAGTGTTCGAGATAATTCCTCTGAGGAAAATCGACTTTTTTGTTTTTCACGGGGAAGTGAACGTTCGGCGTGGAAAGCAGAGGGAACTGTTCACAGAAAGTTTAGCGATTTAGTAACGATCATCCCCTGTAGTCATCGCCCAGAAAGTATGTGCGGGCATGACTCATGACGAGTCAACTCGACGACTCAGCCGCCGAGGCTGCTTCTGCTACCATTCGAAGTACGCCTCTGTGAGTTTTTCTTGATTTTGATTCAAATCGTTTGGATTTTTTTGCGTTTTATATGCCGAGAATCTTCCCATGTTGAACTATACGGAACTGCATCTTAGTGATTGGCTTATACTTAATGATTGCATTAACATGTTTTAATCAAGCTATCAATTTCTTAAGCACGGCCTTAGATCCTATTGTTCTGGTTGTGTTGGAATATAATTTGAGTTTCTGAAGTTTAATTGATTTCATACATTAAATGATGTGTCTTTTTTACATGTGTGAAGAGTTACAACTCTTAGTTTGTGTTGGTTCATGTTGTGTCTTTTTCTCAGTCTATATAAAGACATTGTCATTGTCTGTAAACTACGTATTAATAAAGTTGTGTGTTGAGTCAAAGAGAGAATCGTTATCGTTCTCTGTTCTTCTTCTTAACTCTTTCTCTCATACTCTGTTTTGTTAATCAAAGATCAACAGGTTGGTCTGAAAAGTGAGCAATGATTTTATCCATGTTTTTTTTTACGTCTGCTGCAAGGGATTTTGTCTCCACCAGAACACTAAGAAATCCTGATGTAGTTGATTTTGATGGATTGCCTCAATCTTTTGTTCAGGGTGAAAGACATGATAGTGTGTGTGTGTGTGTGTGATAGAGAGAGGATCCTATAATTGCTGATGATGTATGTATTTGAGATAATTATTGATTTGTCTTTTTGCTTATTGTAACTCCAAAAATTGCTATTTCGTCTTGGAAACATGATATCGTTTTCTGAGACATGAGTGTTGTTCTGAACTTCTGGGTCAATACTTACTAACTACTTGACTCAATTTTCTCAGGTGATTGACTTCACTAACCTGTGGTGACTGCAAGAACTTCAAACTTGTGTCATAGACCTAGTGTACAAGGTCTTGCAGATGCATTTATCCTTCCAGTACTGTGAACTTGCTTTTTCATAAGGTATGTTCTTCAAGCGAATGCTACAAACAACAGTACATAAGATTTTGGTCTTTCTGAATCCATAAAATGAGAACGCAATCAGCAAAAAGTGTGTAAGATACTCATAACAACTAAAAGGAAACCTCGCCAGTCTGATTTCAACCAATCTCTTGCCTAAACATGTCTGATTTCAGGCCAATCTCTTGCCTAAACACAGTCTATAAGTTCATCTTCAAGTTGTTAGCAAGTCGACTTAAAGGTATCTTACCCGGAATAGTCAGCCATGCCCAATCTGCTTTTATGCCTGGTCGCCTCTTATTGAAAAATGTGCTGCTTGCTACTGAAATCGTACATGGTTATAACAAGAAGAATACCCCTGCTAGTGCAATGCTTAAAGTCGACCTAAGAAAGGCTTTTGATTCCGTGGGTTGGGATTTTGTTATCTCCACACTAAGAGCTGTTAATATGCCTGAAAAATTCATAGGATGGATTCAAGAATGTATCTCTACGGCCAGCTTCTCTATATCAGTTAATGGGCACACAGGGGGCTTCTTCAACAGCACTCAAGGTCTAAGGCAGGGGGATGCACTCTCCCCGTATCTGTTTGTCTTGACCATGGAGGTTTTCTCGAGCTTGCTCAAATCAAGGTATCAATCTGGTTGTATATCCTATCATCCAAAAACCTCAGACTTGGAGATTTCTCACTTGATGTTCGCAGACGACGTTATGATATTCTTTGATGGGGATGGTTCCTCTCTGCATGGTATTTATGAACTTGCAGGATGGTCTGGCTTACACATGAATAGGGAGAAAACACATCTATATCATGCAGGCTTGAGCCAATCTGAATCCGATGCTTTGGAAAGCTATGGATTCCCCATGGGGTCTCTGCCTGTGAAGTACCTGGGTCTGCCTCTGACGAGTCGAAAGCTTAAATTATCAGACTATGCCCCCCTCTGCTTGAGAAAATCAAGGCCAGATTCAATTCCTGGTCCGCGAGAGCTCTATCTTTTGCGGTAAGAGTCCAGCTTATAGCATCTGTAATCTCTGGCACAGTGAATTTCTGGATATCCACCTTCATTCTTCCGCTTGGTTGTATCAGAAAGATTGAATCGCTGTGCTCATCTTTCCTCTGGTCAGGTCAAATAGATAAGAAGGGATTGGTGAAAGTGGCTTGGTCGCAAGTATGTTTGCCAAAAAAAGAAGGCGGTCTTGGGTTACGGCGTTTTGCGGTGTGGAACAGAACTTTATGCCTTCGAATGATCTGGCTTCTCTTCTCAAATAGTGGTTCCCTACGGGTGGCGTGGCATAAACATCACAACCTTAGCAGTTCAACTAGCTTTTGGAACCTCATAGAAAAACCTAATGACTCGTGGAATTGGAAGTGTATGCTGAGGCTAAGGGACTTGGCAGAACGTTTCATCAAGTGCAACATCGGTAATGGCAGAACAGCTAGCTTCTGGTTTGATAATTGGACTCCTTTTGGCTCACTGATCAATTTTATTGGTAGACATGGCCCCGCGTTCCGACCAGACCTTGATGTTTCATGTCCATTTAACTAGTATACACGTGCCAAGTGAGGAACAGGGGCTCGACACTTATGAATGGGTGGTTGACAACCGAAGCTGCAATGGTTTCTCTTCGTCACAAACTTGGTCCGTCCTAAGACCTAGAGCTGAGGCAGATTCGGTATGGTTCAAAGGAGCAACACCTAAACATGCTTTCACCATGTGGACAGCAACCCTTAATCGCCTTCCTACAAAGACACGGCTTCAGAGTTGGGGTATGCAGACTAGTCCAACTTGTGGTCTATGTTCCACTCACCCTGAAACTAGGGATCACTTGTTTTTGACCTGTGAATATGCGCTTTCACTTTGGCATACTTTCAGCAGTAGATTGGAACAGCCTATTATCACTTGGTCAGATCTGCTTCTTTGGCTGCAGACAACTAATCACAAGTCGCCACCAACTCTGCGCAAATTGACTGCACAGTCTGTTATATACGCTACTTGGAAACAGCGTAACAACCTGCATCACAATCAGAGCCATGTCCTGCCTTCGGTGATCTTTAAAGACATTGATCGAGAGATCAAGAATTCCATCATGGCAAGGAATCTTAATAAGCGATTTAAAAAGTTTATGAGTTTATGGCTACAACGAAGATGTCTAGGATTATCAAAGTTTGCCCGGTTGCTTTCTTGTTTTACTTTTTTGCTGAGAAACCAACGAAATAGGTTGTAACTTTTGTAACACCAAACTTTTCATTTGATATGATATTTGCACTTTAGCAACAAAAAAAAAAAAAAAGAAAATCTC
>NC_025696.1:3810395-3837793 GCF_000633955.1 Camelina sativa | reverse complement strand
CAAAAAAAAAAAAAAAAAAGGAAATCTCGCAAGACATATATGTGTTTTCAGACACTCATAGCTAGCTACTTCAAAATCTCGCGAACAAAACTCTCTACTCCACTCATATTTGAACGTTTAAGGTGTGGAGAATTGTGATAGGACAGGGTAGCTCCAAAGCTACGTTTCTTGATAAAATCTCTCCCCACATCTCTCCTTCTATAGGCTGTAGAGAAATTGAAGTGATCAAAATTTGCGTTGGGGTAGAGTTTTCAATAACCAAGAGCTTTCCGTTGCAGTTGAGGAGCCTGGCTGTAGCATCGAACTTTAATAGATTCGGCAGTCCTTTGACTCCTTCCCACAGCTTCCCTTGCTTGTTAACTTGAATTCCGTTTCGTCTTGGATTAAAAGCGTATAGCTGTTTTCCAATAACACATGAAGTTGAATAGTCGAAGTCACCCATTGAGGCTTCATCATCTCTTTCCATTCGATGTGTCTCTGTGTCGAAAACTGTGCAAGAAAGGCCTCTGTTGCTGATGAAGTAAATCTTGCGGCCTAGAACAACTTGTTGGCACATTGACGGGAGATTCACTGGGTCTGGAGCCGATGCTAATTTGAGCACTTGCCATTTATTGGGGTTGTCGGGGATGCTAGGTCTAAAGATTCGATGAATCCTGTTTGTTTACATCCTCCAATGACATAAAGCTTGTGATCGATGACAGCTGTCTCAGGACATGAGTGAATTGCATTCATCTTGGAAACAGAAAGAGACTTGTAAGTAGCACAATCAAAACAGAGAACTTCTGAAGTTGTCTTCTTGGCAAGAGTGGAACCACCAATTGAGTAGATCTTGGAACCGGCACTCACAATCGAATCATTACCTCCACAAAAAGGAATAGCAGGGGTTAAAATCAACACATATTCATTCTTGTATGGTTTCTTGTGTATTGCAAACCACTCTTGAAGATATCTCGAGGTAGAAGAAGATCCTAGTATCGCAACATATATAACATCCTCCAAATTCTTGATAAGCGACCTTTCTTTGAAGATATCTCTGGATTCAATGAAAGCATGAAGCTGTTTAGATGATCTTGACACTAAAGGATGATCGGAGAGAGGAAGTCTTGCGATGCAAGATTCCATGAGTTCTCGTTCGTGGAAGATCATGATTTCTTTCTCTCTTCTTATCAAAACTCAAACTCATTTTTCTTGTGAGTTCGAATGAAGCAAGAAGATGAACTGTAGAAGAGATTTGATTAATTGATCGAGAAGTGAAGGGAAGACTATGATGATGAGATAGAGAGATGAAGATGAAGAGAATGACGATGATAGACGACTGAGAATGCAATTATATTACTCCGCTACGGGCAAATATTGGGGTTAAATTGAAACTCGGGCAAATATTGGGGGCTAAATTTACATCCTTGAGACTAACGGTGCGTTCTTTTTGTCCTTAACATGTAATATAGTTATAGTTATTAACGAATTTGTTTGTATATTTTATATAAAAAAAAAATTGTTTGAATATATCACTATTTTGATTGGCGAGTTTCCGATGCATCGTCGTCGTAGTATTTGACACTACATCATTTGAGAGAGAGAGACAGAGGATCAAATTCTCGGGGACTCCTCTAGCTTGATTAAAAAATCTCCATTACTCTCCCTTCGGAGACACAGCAACAGCAAGAGAAGGTACTTTCGCGATTCCATTACCTTCGTCAAGTTTTTTTTTTAGGGGTTTTGGAAGCTAATCCTTTTTGGGGGTTTCTCAATCAAAATCTTTGTTCCCTTTCAGTCGATCCGTCTTTGGGTTTAGGTTTGATAATTTAGCGAATTCCTAATCTCTGTTGCTGCACGATTAGGGTTTTGAGAATTTTCGTGAATTTCTTGACAATTACAGTTTCTTGGCCTTCCGGGGTTATAAATTTAATCCAAAGCAGATTCGTTTTTAGGGATTCGATTTCGATTATCTGAAAATTGGTTTTTGATTCAATTTGTTTATCAGGATGATACAGGAAAGAAGGGTTAATTGGATAGAAGAAGAATATAGTTTGGAATTGGATTTGGCTGACGTGGAGGTTTTGAAGAATCTGATTTGGGGGGAAGGAGCCAATGACGTGGTGTTGTTGACCATTGACGACGTTGAAGGATAACGAGACGGAGGAGTTCATTTGCAGGGTATACGAAACTTGTACAACTCTAAAAATTTCTCAGACTTGCTAGGTTCTCTCATCTTGGGAGCTAGCTATGTCGATTCTGTGTTCTCATCTTGCTAGGAGGCTTCAGATGCTGCTGCACAAAAGAGATGGACGTTAAGCGATTTCGACATTCGGAAGCCTTTTGGTCGAGGAAAGTTCGGTCACGTCTACCTCGCCAGAGAAAAACGGGTCAGTACATATTCTTGTGGTTTTATGTTCTTCTTCTACAGGACTCTTAAGACTTAACGTTCTTTCTGATGTATATAATAATGTATGGTTTTATATATATGAAACAGAGCAATCACATTGTGGCTCTCAAGGTTCTTTTCAAGAGCCAGCTTCAACAATCTCAAGTTGAACATCAGCTCAGAAGAGAAGTCGAGATTCAGTCTCATCTTCGCCACCCTAATATACTCAGGCTCTACGGTTACTTCTATGATCAAGTATGTCACAATTGTTTTGTTTTTCTCCTCCTTTTTCTATTCAAAGATACAAGTTCGTTTTTTTAATCTAACTTCTTCAATTGTTGCAGAAACGAGTTTATTTGATACTTGAATATGCTGCTAGGGGTGAGCTCTATAAAGAATTACAGAGATGCAAATTCTTTAGCGAGAGACGTGCTGCAACTGTTAGTTCTTCCTTCTACCTTTTTTTTTTTTACCTCTCAAACTAATTTGTTGTTGAAAAACTGATATCCTTATGTGTTCGTTGTGGCAGTATGTTGCGTCGTTGGCGAGGGCTCTCATCTATTGCCATGGCAAGCATGTGATACACAGAGATATTAAACCTGAAAATGTGTTAATTGGTGCTCAGGTGATATAAGCTTTTAACCTTTTTTTCTTGTAGTAAGTAACACCTATCCATTTGATTGTGAAACTTAGCTAAGTCTTAACATTTATGGATTCTTTAACTATCAGGGTGAGCTCAAAGTTGCAGACTTTGGTTGGTCAGTACACACATTTAACCGCAGAAGGACAATGTGTGGCACACTAGATTACCTTCCTCCTGAGATGGGTAATGTTGGAACACTTGAAATGAATTAAAGTTAGCTCTTCTGTGATGATCTAAATTCTTTTTTATTAAATCTCAAGTCTCACGTATTTCCTTATTGTATAATATATATATATATAGATGCTTGTCAAGGAGTCAATCTCAAGTCACGCTTTCAGTTCTAACTGTTTTTTGGCAATCTCGAGCCAAACTGTTATCTAGAAAGACAAGAACTACCGTTGTGTAGGTGTATCAATCTTCTTTATTATTATTTTTTTGCTCATTCATGTTTCGAATAAATTGTATCCCAATAAAAATCTCAAGTATCATGTAGTATGTTCTATTTTTTTTGCTTATTTCTGTATTATGTAGTATGTTCTATGTCATTAACGGAAGCAGGAAACTCTACAAAGTGTTTTCTTACTTGTCTAATCTGAAGCAAGCTTTGTGATATAGCAAAATAAACAATCCATAAAAAATAAAGAAAACAAAACGATGATCGATCAAAGAGTAGCAGCAAAAGCATGTGTTAAATCAAAATGTTCCTCATTGGTTGTAAACACAACGTCAAACCACTCAAGAGTCCCCCAAATCTCTCCTTGTTCCGGTCTTTCAATCGTAATCTCCGCACACCAAATATTTGTTTTCTGATAACGCTTGTTATACCCCACCTTCTCCAGCCAGAAAAAAGCAATTTTTCCACCATAATTCACGCATTTAAAAGTAGGAACACAATAACTACGAAAGCCAAACAATTTCTCCAAACCCTTCAACTCTCTCCACAATTTTGCCTCAGAGTCATACCAATCGATCCTCCAGCTATAAAAACGATAAAGCACGTTGTCGATCACACATCGAGATGATAAGTTACCACCTCTAGCCAACGATGATTGTCCTTCTCTCCATCTACCTTTATGCAGCTCGTAAAGCCCATGTGTCCGCATAGATTCTACGTATACATTCCCATCATAACCTATACTTTCGCAACTAGAGAATTCCCTACATACTTCCTCGCCAGGACTAGACACAAACTCCCAAGTTTGAGTCTTTGGATCGAATACCTCCATCCAGTTAGTTGCATCCAGATCTGTGCAGCCTCCTGCTACATATATTTTTCCATCAAGAACGCAAGCAGATGGGTTTACACGTTCAGCACGCATGCTTACAGCCTCACGCCATGTGTGAGAGCGACAGTCCATGACCATAACGCTAGAAGATGCATTGTTCTTTATTAAACTGCCAATGACATAAATATTGGAACCAACCAGTGC
Organism: Camelina sativa; assembly: GCF_000633955.1. Lineage (NCBI taxonomy): Eukaryota > Viridiplantae > Streptophyta > Magnoliopsida > Brassicales > Brassicaceae > Camelina > Camelina sativa. The sequence continues at coordinate 3,833,355 of NC_025696.1, read as the reverse complement.
AACTCCTGGCAAGTGCTCGGGAAGAGAATCGGGANTCCATCCAGTTAGTTGCATCCAGATCTGTGCAGCCTCCTGCTACATATACTTTTCCATCAAGAACGCAAGCAGATGGGTTTACACGTTCAGCACGCATGCTTACAGCCTCACGCCATGTGTGAGAGCGACAGTCCATGACCATAACGCTAGAAGATGCATTGTTCTTTATTAAGCTGCCAATGACATAAAAATTGGAACCAACCAGTGCAACTCCTGGCAAGTGCTCGGGAAGAGAATCGGGAGATAAAATTGGGACCAAAACGTTCCTTGAGCTCTTTGGTTTCCGACAAAGAGTAAACATACGTAGTGGGTGGTTAGAAACGGTAAAGAATCGTAAGCACACGTAGAGAATATTCTCTGTGCGGCATAAGAGGTTTCGGGTTTGGTAAAGCTTGGCTGAAGTAAGGAAAGAGCGGAATCTCTTGGAGACTAAGGAGAGCATCGGGTAGTACATTCTTGAGACACGAGCTAGACAATTTAATACCAAATCATCAGGAAGCATCAGAAAACCAAACGTCGTCATCCTTCTTCTTTTAAGCGGTGGCTCTTCTCCGTTTGACATTAACAAAGTCTTGAAACGTTTTAGCTTTCTCCTATAATAATCTCTTCCGATCCTCATCCACTACGGTTATATATACAATATACTACAGTTCCTCAAAAAAGGAAACTCTTATGTCCTTGACTCATTATACTTTTATAGCTTTCTTTTGTAAATAAATAAATATTAATAAATGTAAATAACAAAGCTTTATCACCGTGTTAAGGAAAAAGTATCCTTTATACCGCGTAAAATATTTGTTCATTATCCTGTAAATAATATTATTGTTATGTATCTTATTTATGTTTTTCTATAAAAAAAAGTATCTTCTATAACTATTTAAAAGGAAAAAATAGTATATATAAAATTTACAACCAGATCACCCAATATCTAACTATCAAATCACTGATTTCAAGATTTTTAGTCTACAATTTAATGAATCTAAAGGGTTTATCCAATCATTAATTTGTACATCCATATAAGGTAAAAAAAAAAACAAGTTCTAACTGTTTTTGGCAATCGTGAGCCAAACTGTTATCTAGAAAGACAAGAACACCATTGTGTAGGTGTATGAATCTTCTTTGTTATTATTTTTTTGCTCATTCATTTTTCGAATAATGTGTATCTCAAGTATCTGTAATTCTGTATTATGTAGTATGTTCTATGTCATTAACGGGAGCAGGAAACTCTACAAAGTGTTTTCTTACTTGTCTAATCTCAAGCAAGCTCTGTTGTGATATAGCAAAATAAACAATCCCTTAAAAAATAAAGAAAATAAAACGATGATCAATCAAAGAGTAGCAGCAAAAGCATGTGTTAAATCAAAATGTTCCTCATTGGTTGTAAACACAACGTCAAACCACTCAAGAGTCCCCCAAATCTCTCCTTTTTCGCGTCTTTCAATCGTAATTTCCGCACACCAAATATTTGTTTTCTGATAACGCTGGTTAACGTACACCTTCTCCCGCCAGAAAACAGCAATTTTTCCACCAGAACTACGAATGCCAAACAATTTCTCCAAACCCTTCAACTTTCTCCACAATTTTGCCTCAGAGTCATACCAATGGATGATCCAGCTTCTAGAACGATAAAGAACATTGTCGATCACACATTGAGATGATAAGCTACCACCGTTAGTCATCGATAATTGTCCTTTTCTCCATCTACCTTTATGCAGCTCGTAAAGCCCATGTGTCTGCATAGATTCTACGTATACATTCCCATCATAACCTATACTTTCGCAACTAGAAAATTCCCTACATACTTCCTCGCCAGGACTAGACACAAACTCCCAACTTTGAGTCTTTGTATCGAATACCTCCATCCAGTTAGTTGCATCCAGATTACTGCTGCCTCCTGCTACATATATTTTTCCATCAAGAACGCAAGCAGATGGGTCCACACGTTCAGCACGCATGCTTTCAGCCTCACGCCATATGTGAGACAGTGAGAGCGACAGTCCATGACCATAACGCTAGAAGATGCATTGTTCATTATTAAGCCGCCAATGACATAAATATTAGAACCAACCAGTGCAACATCTGGCAAGAGAATCGGGAGATAAAATTGGGTTGTGACTATTTTTACTAACACTCGCACATGCTCCTCACGTGCCAAGGGAGAGAGAGCTTGTCTTGAAACCTCTGATTGCATCAGAGTCTCTTCCATACTTGAAAGAGTATTCCTGCATTTGGGTCACTTATTCACACCTTCATTATCAAACGATCTCCTAAATATGATTAAGATCCAAATTGAATTTGTCACGTTAACCATATCAAATAAACTCACGAAAATGTTGTTTACTTTCTTGAAGGGATTCTTGGCATAAGTTTTTTTTTTTTTGTTGTGGTGTAGAAAGAAAAAACGCTATATTGATATGCTAATTTGTTTTGTATCTGGTGAAAGATTATTTATAGAGGTCGTAATAATTAGGTTTATGTTTAAAAGAAAGCCTAGAATATTGTGGTGATCAAAGTTAAAGATCTTTTTGCAATCTAAAATGAATGCTAAATATATATATATATATATTTAATATAATAGTCATATTTGTAGAATCTTTCGTCCAATAATTTTTTTTGATATAATTATTTTAAGTTTTTAACACAAAGATTTGATTTTGATTGCACGCTTTATTGATTAGCATTTAATCGTTCTCTTTGTTATCCTTATTTAGGAAATTGGAGATATTGTTTGTTTCTATTCTCGATTTTAAGCTAATACTATGTATATTTCTTCAATAAATGTATGAAATATTTCTTAATTTTAAAAGAAAACTATATATTGATTAAGCCGAGATAATTTAGGTATAACACATTTTTTCTTTTATTGACATTAACCTTGATTTTGAGAGGATTTTATTACAAAGTTTATTTTTAAGTTTTAATAATTATACAAATGGCAATGGATTAATTATACAAATCTTATAAATAAAAGGTTAGAACACAGAATGTATTTCAAAAATGTTAATTTATATATAACATGAGTTCTTAATAGTTTCCATCCTACCATATTTTATTTAAAAATATAGTATTATTAGTTATAGATGAGATATTGTCCTCATGAATAGTGTGCAAATCATGAACACTTATCTTATCCGACTAAAGGAGAATCAAGAGCTTGGTTTGAAAATCTACTTTTTGACTCGCTAAAAAGCTCTTAGACGGGAGACCGGAGTGAACCAACAATCAAAGGAACACAAAAACCATTTAAAAAATATAATTTATATAAATAATAAATTTTGTGTTGTAAAATATATTGAGACTGCCATTTGATATAAGTTTTAATATAAATATTTATTTTAAAATATTTGAGACTGTCATTTGTAAAAAAAAAAATTATATATAAATAATTAATTTTATTTTCATTCATTAATTATTATTTTAATACAACAAAAACTAATAACTTAATAATTTAGTAAATTATTTTGCGATCCATTAATATCCTAAAATATTTTCTAGACGAACCAAATGAAATATATGAATGAGGAATTTGTTGGTTTTGTTGTTGATCATTCCGCTTTGGTATAATCTGTGCTTGTTCAATCTCAAAATATCCACGAATATTTGGATGTAGAGTATTCAAGTCACAAAATAACATTAGAAAAAAATGTGTTACATGACACAATGGCAAGCGTATATGTATGGCGTTCTTTTTAGAGGTATTTGGTCTCCGACAAAGAGTAAACACACACAGTGGTGGTTAGAAACGTTAAAGAATCGTAAGAAAAGAGCGGAATCTCTTGGAGACCAAGGAGAGAATTGTTTAGTAAATTCTTGAGACACGAGCTAGACAATTTAATACCAAATCATTAGGAAGCATCAGAATAAGCGGTGGCTCTTCTCCGTTAGACATTAACAAAGTCTTGGAACGTTTTAGCTTTCTCTCCATCTCTAATATAATAACTAGATACTAACCCGCGGAAAAACGCGGGTTCAACTTTTTTTAATGAAAATTTGTAATAATTTATTTTGTAATTATGTTATTTATAATGGTTTTTGATTTAAAATTTGATTTGCTTATATTATAATTATTTTATTTTTTAATTATTAATTTTTAAAATCTAAGCTGTTATCTATTTTATTCAATTAGATTTTTGATAATAAAATTTAACCTGGAATTTTTTTTAAATAAAATTTGTAGTTGTAGATTTTATTTGATTAAATTTTTAAAATCTTAGCTTTTATTTTTTTTTTAAAGTACAAATTAGTTTTGATTCTAATAGATTATTTTTACTTTTCTATAATTTATTTTATTTGATGTGACCCCAAATTTTGTTTTTAATTAATTATATTTATTTAATTAATTAATTAATCTTAATTAAGTTTTTCTAATGACAATTGAATGTAATTTTTTACACTTTTTAAAGTTTGTTTCATATTTGTACTTCTCAATTATTATAGTAAGATAATCCCTTGACCACTACGATCATATATATATACACACTCCTAATCGGTTCTGGAAAAACAATTGGGAATTTTTATCTCATTGACTCATTCGGAGATACTTTAGCGTTCTATTGTAAATAAACAAATGTTAAAAAAGGTGTATTATATAACTAGTAGTTTACTGAATCTCATGAAGTGTCATCATATATATTAGAGTAGCTGAAGTGATATAACTTTAAAGATTTCATTACCGATTAAAAATTTCCATCTTGTGATTTTTTATATAGAAAGGAAAAGTGAAGCATGAATGTAGTTGTTGGTCTGTTGTTCAAAAAAAAAAAAGAATGTAGTTGTTGGTCTAGTTTTATGAAAAGGGTAGTAACGACAAACATAAACTCTCGGTTTCTCTCTTCTCAATAGCATAACTTCACAACAACTTTGTATCTTTAACAAAAAAAGTTCACGAGAACAATGATACCGTCTTACCTATATGATCCAACCTCCCTGGGGTCAAAATTACAAATGAAGAAATGAAGTTTCGCCAAACATTAGTCAGACACCACGGTGGTTCCTTTAGGAGGGTTCATGAAGCTGGGCTGGTTCGTCGATGACAGCATCCGCGCCCACATTCTGTCTGTAATCACAACTTTGTTTTGCTTCTCCGTTATTCGCTTCCCAGAGAAAAGAAGAGAATAAAGGATTAAAAAAAATGAGAAGTTGATAATCTAATGACATGGATAGATATTTAGGCAAAGAGAAACTAACGTTAAAGGGAATGTATGTATGCCTTCCATTAACAAGACCAGAGACAAAGCCGGTATAGCCAGCCATTGCACCATGGACTGCGCTTTGGGCGAGGAGAGTTGAGTAGACGTTGTCGGAAGCATTGGCTGGAATAGCTCGGATCATATACGTCGGATCTGAAAAATGGTTTGAATCATTATTCATATTTCATGAACTAATATAGTAGCTTGAGTTGAATTTGAAGAGGCAAACGTACCAATGTATTTGAGAGTAATGTCCAACACACTCTGCTTCGCAAAGTGCTCCTGTTACAAAAAGGCAGAAAAGGAAAATAATAAACCCACAGAATTTTCGCGTCTTCTAGATGAATATATGGGACTGAAATTTCAATATAGATACCTTGATTTTAAGACTCATCCATAGTCCTACATCTTTAAGGAGCTTGTTTCCTGAAGCATCTTGCTGTTCAACGCTCTCTGCAACAAGATCCTGCCCTGCACCTTCAGCAACCACTATAACCATGTGGCCATTTTCCCTGAGCCGTTTTGCAATGAACTCATAAAGCCCTCCTTTGCCTTCAAGATAAAAAGGTGACTCGGGAATCAGACAGCAGTCGACATCTCGACTAGCCAGTGTAGCATACATTGCAATGAACCCTGAAAGACATAGATTAGATAAAAGAGTTGGGAAAAACATCATTAAAGAAGATACTTTTGTGGTCTACTTTTAGTATACATCTTCTGTGAACTTACCACTGTAGCGACCCATTAGCTTGACAAGTCCGATACCATTTTCCACACTGGTCGCTTCAACATGCGCTGCATTAATAGCACGTTGAGCCTCCTCAACCGCACTATCAAATCCAAAGGATTTGTCAATGACCTGAATCAGAGATACTATCAAATCAAGCTACTTGCGAACTAGCCAGAACGGGAGAAGAGGTTAAAGGTTGAGAGTGCAAACTACAATTATGAAAATCTTGGACTTACTGGAATGTCGTTATCAATGGTTTTTGGTATTCCTGCAACTGCAACTTTAAGTCCACGACGCCTAATTTCCTGCAGAATCAGTCAAAAACAACTGCTTCACCCAACTTAAAAGTCATTTCGATGTTAATAGGTACACGAACATCACTGCTTTACCAGTCCAGTTATTAGGAAGCCTCTTTATGCTTTCTAGCAGACAAACATTCATTTTAATGAGGGTAGAATGTCTTCCATGGAATTTAATTAGACAGTTCTCTTCATAAAATGATTTACATAGGTACTATCCAACAATAATACACAACATTTCACTAACCTTATATATTGCACTTGCTCCTTTTTGGGTTCCATCACCTCCAATAATGTAAACCTATATATCACAAATAAAGCAACTCACTGTTATTAGTAGAACTGCTCTCCATAGCACACAAAAAACTGAAATAACTAAACTAAATTATTCTCGAATACCTGATTTATTCCACGATCTTGTATGTTGTCGACAATCTTCGATGTATCATGTCCCCCTCGGGAGGTTCCTAGTATGGTTCCCCCGCGCTTGTGGATGTCACTCACTGTCTTCGGTGTTAGTGCAACAGTATTTTTGGAATAGAACCCACGAAACCCGCACTGCAGTATTGAAACAAATCCTACTCAACCAATAATAGCTAAACTATAATTTGCTTTCCATTTTAATTTGCACCAGTTACTAGAGGTTATAGTTTCCATAGGTATATTAAAACTGCCATAGCTCTATTACACTATGCAATAGCAGTTACAGAACAAAGTATTCGGTCTACAAGTTTGTGCCACAATGAGATTATCATCTCCAGAAAATACCGTCAAAAAGCAGAAATTGAACTCACATCCACACCAATCACTTCTGTAACACCATACATAAAATGAAGACCACACACGATCTCCCTGATTACTGTATTAAGCCCGGGGCATAGGCCACCGCATGTAACAATACATGCACGCACATCAGCTGACTTGAAATACACCTAAACACAATATTAAAACCATACATCAGCAGGTTTTACATCGTAAGATGAGGAAGCTACATAGCACAGGAAACTCATGGACGAGGGGAAAATACCTTTTGGCGAGGTCCTGCACGTCTAAAGTGTGTCCCTCTAGGAGAATCCTTGTGAACAACAATCTATAAATGACACGAAAAGAAAAAATTAGCAACATGCTGCTAACATATCACATACGCAGAGAACAAAAGGCCAAAACGTAAGAAAAGAACGCAGCAGTGAGTTTTCACCTTTTCCTGGACTGTATCATCCTCATCAACAAAATACTGCCTGAAAAAAAATCACAGAAGATGAACCCAATTAACTGACCATCATCATCTCTAACAATCAATCAAGTTCACAAGTACAATCAGCTCAACTCACCTAACTACTGAATAAGCAGGATTCGATTGCAACGGGTTTGGATACGTCTGTAACACCACCAAGAACATAAAAATGACATAAGCAGAAGTGATTTACAAAGAAATGAAAAATATAACTGAATTTGAAATGGACTAATTATACATATCATAATTCTAATTCAGTCGTTCCATTATTCTATATAGTATAAATGATGTATCCTTAGGGTTTCACTACAGATAGTGTATCAATAGATCTAGTCAAACATATTCAACTACGAGTAGGCATATGTGCACCAATCCATAACCACGTTGACATTGATTTAACATTTGTATTGCACTATGAGAATAATATAATATATATATTTATGTAATTCTCCATGATAGCAACCGGATCTCATCTAAATCCCAAATTACAATAACCCGAATCAACCGGAGACTACTAAAAAATAGGGATACAAATCCAATTATACAGAACAACAACAATTTTGCATTTGCTATATACACGGACCAAATCGGCGACGATACCAAATTCGTAAGTCTATACACAAACGATCCAGGAAGATGACGATTTGAAAAGAAAGACAAAAAAATCAGTGGAATCGTATCGAGATAGAGAAAGGAAGTACTAATACGGGGAGATCGTGAATGTAATCGCTCAAGTGAGGAACATCTTCGAGCACGTAACCAGCAGGACCTTCCACTAACTTAATCTGCTCATCGTCGCCATTGGAAGCCATCGAAGACCTTGTACTTCTTTCTGTTTTCTTTTTCTCCGGTGACGTAAAGCGAATGTGAATTTGAAGCGTATTGCAATGTGTGTATTTTTTTTTTTAATTCTCAGAGCTCAGAGTGGTATAGAAGTTAGAAGAGAACAAAAGGGGTTTTTTTTCGAAACTAGAAAGCGACGTCGTTTTCGAACCTTTTATCGGACATTTCCGCAATACCAGCGGAAAACGACGGCTGGTTTTTCCAATTGTCACTTTCTGGTTTTCCGATGTACATTTTATTAAAGTTTGTAATTATCCAGTTTCAAAAAATAAAAGAAATCTACAAGGCAAATAGAAAGATCATATATATTTATATTTTTTTCTATACTAAGTATCTAAAAATCAGATTAATATATTGTACATGGCAAAGAGAAAGATCATATATGTTGAAATATTAGCATTTACCAATTATTTTGTATTAAAAAATGGCAAGCTAATGTATTGCAGGATTGTCAAAATGGGTAAATAAATACTCAATTTGTCCTAGATTTTACCGGGTTTGGATTATGTTTTTAAATGGGTTTTGGTGAGATAGTACAACACATTGGATTTGTGGGTTTAATAGGTTAACCCACTAGGATAATAGGATTTATCCATAGATTAATCAATAGATAGTATAAAATTACAAATATGTAAGATATCTGAAATATATGTTAGGATTTTCTTCTGTTTTATGTGTTACTATATATTAGTATTTTTTTAATGCTAGTTATTATTGTTATTTATTATAATGTTGTTAATATTTTTTTTTTCAAATCATCATTTCTAAACAATAAAATGGAAAACAAAGTCAAAGAAATGCATATAAAGAAGATTTAAGAGATTTTTCATCTTTTTATAATGGTTTTAGGATTGTAGGTTGCTTTTTCTATTTTAATACACATGTATTTTATTTTAATTTATTACTATGAAAATTTTAGTTGGTTTTATAATTATATGGTACATTTTTAAAAGAAAATATTTTATTTAATTTATATATAGGTAACCCATATAAGTATATAACTTATTAAGCTAATGAGTTTTATGATTTTGGGTTTGGATATATAAATCTCAAGATTCGCAACCAATAAAATAAATAGATGGGCACCAAAATGTTCAACCGATATGGATTTGGATCGGGTTATCCATTTTGACATTCGATAACATCACTAGTTTAAAAACGAAACTATATGTCACAATGAGAATTATTCAAATATTTATATCTCTCATATAAAAAACATATCAAACTTCTACTCATATATTTAAGAAAACTCATATGAGTAGAAGTTTTGAAATGAACAATCACTATATAAAAATTAATCTAATAACAAATAAATCAAAGTAATGGATATCGATTTGACTGAGCAAACAAATTTTGGCGTTACATCTTGCATGCTTTACATTTACATCAATTGTTGGAAAGTAAAATTGGCGTTACGTTTCGCATGCTTTATATTTATACCGATGTTTGAAAAGCAAAATTGGCGTTAGGTTTTGCATGCTTTACATTTATACCGATGTTTGAAAAGCAAAATTGGCGTTACGTTTTGCATGCTTTACATTTATACCAATTGTTGAAAAGTAAAATTAGTGTTACGTTTTGCGTGCTTTTTTTACATTTACATTGAATGTTGGAAAGCAAAATTGGCTTTATCTTTTGCATGCTTTATATTTACATCGAATATTGTATTTTTATAACAAATTTGACGTTACATTGTTGCATGTTTTACATTTTGCATCGACTGTTAAAAAGCAAATTTGACGTTACGTTTCGCTTAACTTACATTTATGTGTTAATTGTCGGCTTCCAACAAATTATTAAATATAATTATAATAACTTTTGAGACTCACTTTTTATAGATTTATAAATTATTTTCAGTGAAAAATAATTTTCGTGAATTTATATTCATTAATTTATATTACTACAAAAGTTTTCAATCAAAGTTTAACCATAATTTATTTTTAAAAATTCACTTTGGAATTTGTTAAATTTAATTTTATAATCAGTTATCTAATTACACATGTTTTTTTTTTTGAATTTTCAAAAAAAAATTAAGAACTACAGTATCAAACAATATTAACTCCACTAACCCCATTAAAATCTCTAACCTTAAAAATCTAAATAAAACATTAATTAAGGTTGTCAAAAAAAAAAACATTAATTAAGCTTTTTTACCCCTAAATGATGAACTATTGATTTTGAACGGAGACTGACTTCTCGGCTTCCTCCATGAAATAATCATACAACCATTAATTAGCGAGAAACCTCTCCACTAATCTGATAAGTAATATTAATAATCTCAATATTTTTAAAAATTTTAATTATTTATAAATGAGAATTGTCTTTGTATTTGTACCTACTAATTTATATATCTTCCCCCAACCTTTGTCTCTCTCTCTTCATCTTCCTCCCTCATGCCCCCTTCTTCTTCTCGATCCATCTCTCTCTCTCTCGTTTTCCTTCTCTCTGTTCCCTAGTCCATCGATTTACATAACCCTCTTTCAGATTCTTCTTCTTCTTTGACTTTTTTTTGACACCCGTTGTCTCCTTTCCCCTTCCATCGATTTAGGGTTTCCGATTTCCTCTTTTTTTATTTTATTGGTTTCCTTCTCCTTCTGCAATTTCCCCGTAATCTACTCGCTCTTCTTCCCTGGTTAGGTTTCGATTTCATCTTCACCGAGGAGAGGCTTCTGATCCGATCTCCCTAGCGTGCGAAGCGAGATGTATTCGTGCTTCTCTTTGGCTTGGATCGCCTAGGATTTTTCAATCGTGTTATGATGGTTGGTACTCAAAGTTTAGGTGGTTCGTTGCCGCCTCTTAATTCTCCTAAAAGCTATGGAATTACGAAGCCTCTCTCGCTTGCTGGTCCTTCCTCTACGGATATCAAGCGTAATGTCGAGCTGGAGAAGGTAAAAAGCTTTGTTTTTTTTTCTTTTTGTTTCACCATTAATCTTCTTATTCGACTGTTGTTAAGGATTCCATGTTTACGTTTCTGGCTACCTAATAGTACTTGGTTGACGAGGGACTCTATGAGAGCGAGGAGGATACCATGCGTAGAGAGGAAGTTCTGGCGCGCATTGATCAGGTTACTCACTCACTTTCTCTCTGTTGATTGTTTGCTCTGTATTTACATAGGAAAGTCTTCTTCTTTCATAGTTGTACTAATTGAGTTTTCAACATCAACAACAATTGTATATTGAAAATTTTGTTTTCTAAAAAGAAATTGTCGTTTAGGCTGCACTGTATTGCGTCTTACTCTTGTGGGTATTGGGGTTAGCTTACTTCATAGTTCAATATGTAATAAACAACAATTATCTATTGAAAATTTTGTTATTTTAAAGAAATTGTCGTTTTGGCTTCACTGTATTGCGTCTTACTCGTGTATGATCTGGTTGTGGGTATTGGGGTTAGCTTACTTCATAGTTCAATATGTAATAAACTTGGTCTTAGATTGTTTTTAACTTTTAAGTTTTCTTCACATGCTGTTCATTATGCTTTTTGTTCCTTCCTCTCACATTTTTCTACACACACTTGTTTTTAGATTGTAAAGCACTGGGTGAAACAGTTAACGCAGCAAAGAGGATATACAGAACAGATGGTAGAGGATGCAAATGCTGTCATTTTCACCTTTGGATCCTACCGGCTTGGCGTAAGTGCTACATGTTTACCATTGCGTTGCTTTTATCTTGAAGCTAACATGCTATCGTACTTTTGGATTTATAATTATGGTTTACTCTAGATTCTGTTTTTGGTCTCTAAATGCAATCCTATTCTATTCTGTGAGGCTGAACAAACTACAATTTGTTCACTTGCAGGTACATGGGCCCGGGGCTGACATTGATACTCTGTGCGTTGGGCCATCTTATGTTAATCGGGAGGTGACTCTTGCTATTTACCTTTATTGATTCAATTTTTTTTTTGGTTTTTCTTAGTTCTTAACGCTCACTTTTACAGGAGGATTTCTTCATCATCTTGCATAACATATTGGCTGAGATGGAAGAAGTGACTGAGCTTCATCCTGTTCCTGACGCCCACGTTCCAGTCATGAAATTTAAGTTTCAAGGAATACCAATTGATCTACTCTATGCTAGCATATCACTTTTAGTTGTGCCACAGGTAATTCATCTGTATATTGAATCTATGTTTTTCGGTTTTTGCTCTGCTGTAGGGGTGTTACATTGTTGGGCTTGTTTGCATGTTGATGGCAACAGATAGTGGACTACTATTCCTCCATGACTTATATATAGAGAATGTTTTACTTATTTCTGGCTTGAGATAGAGTTGATTAGTTTGTAGGCGTTTTTGTGTATCGGTTTTGATTTGTATATGAAAATTGAGGGCCATATGCGGCGGTAGTTTACAATTTCTTGCTGAATCGAAACTCTTGTTTTCGTGGATTTGGTTTATCAACAGGATCTGGATATCTCCAGCTCGACTGTGCTGTGTGATGTTGATGAGCCAACCGTTCGAAGTCTTAATGGTTGTAGAGTTGCTGATCAGATTCTTAAACTCGTTCCAAATTTTGAGGTAAACTTGCAGTAGGCCAGTCATTATGTTAATTTATTAATGAACTTTGGTTGCATTCTCTTATCTTTGTGCAATTGTAGCACTTCCGGACAACATTAAGATGCCTGAAGTACTGGGCTAAAAAGCGTGGCGTATATTCAAATGTAAGATCTTAACTTTCTACATACTGTTGTTATTGTAAATTGTCCATGTCTGAGATCTTTCATGTTTCTCATATTGAGCAGGTGACTGGATTTCTTGGCGGTGTAAACTGGGCACTTTTGGTTGCTCGTGTGTGCCAGCTCTATCCAAATGCAATTCCTAGTATGCTAGTGTCTCGTTTTTTCAGAGTATATACTCAATGGCGGTGGCCGAACCCAGTCATGCTTTGTGCAATAGAAGAGGATGAGCTTGGATTTCCTGTCTGGGACCCTCGAAAAAATCATCGAGACCGCTATCACCTTATGCCAATAATAACTCCAGCTTACCCATGCATGAATTCTAGTTACAATGTCTCTCAGAGCACTCTTCGCGTTATGACAGAGCAGTTCCAGTTTGGTAACACAATCTTACAGGTAAGAAAGCAATTTTTTGTCTTGTTTTCTCATTCATACATTCAGGATCCTATACTTAAGCATGACTCTTAATGCAGGAGATCGAATTAAATAAACAGCACTGGAGCTCTCTGTTTGAACAATATATGTTTTTCGAGGCATATAAAAACTACCTTCAGGTTGATATAGTGGCAGCAGAGGCAGAAGATTTGTTGGCTTGGAAGGGTTGGGTGGAATCGCGGTNAACTTGCAGTAGGCCAGTCATTATGTTAATTTATTAATGAACTTTGGTTGCATTCTCTTATCTTTGTGCAATTGTAGCACTTCCGGACAACATTAAGATGCCTGAAGTACTGGGCTAAAAAGCGTGGCGTATATTCAAATGTAAGATCTTAACTTTCTACATACTGTTGTTATTGTAAATTGTCCATGTCTGAGATCTTTCATGTTTCTCATATTGAGCAGGTGACTGGATTTCTTGGCGGTGTAAACTGGGCACTTTTGGTTGCTCGTGTGTGCCAGCTCTATCCAAATGCAATTCCTAGTATGCTAGTGTCTCGTTTTTTCAGAGTATATACTCAATGGCGGTGGCCGAACCCAGTCATGCTTTGTGCAATAGAAGAGGATGAGCTTGGATTTCCTGTCTGGGACCCTCGAAAAAATCATCGAGACCGCTATCACCTTATGCCAATAATAACTCCAGCTTACCCATGCATGAATTCTAGTTACAATGTCTCTCAGAGCACTCTTCGCGTTATGACAGAGCAGTTCCAGTTTGGTAACACAATCTTGCAGGTAAGAAAGCAAAAAAATTGTCTTGTTTTCTCAACCATACATTCAGGATCCTGTACTTAATCATGACTTTTAAAGCAGGAGATCGAATTAAATAAACAGCATTGGAGCTCTCTATTTGAACAATATATGTTTTTCGAGGCATATAAAAACTACCTTCAGGTTGATATAGTGGCTGCAGAGGCAGAAGATTTGTTGGCTTGGAAGGGTTGGGTGGAATCGCGGTTCAGACAGCTGACCTTAAAGGTTTATAGCCTCCTCTGTTTATTTGATTTTACAGCATTAAACCTGGTGTCTTTTCAGTGTTTATTCATATATATTTTTTGGTTGAAAATAAAAGAATTTATTAAATGGTTTTTGATTTCGTTTCTTTTCATTCAATAATGCAGATAGAAAGAGACACTAATGGGATGTTAATGTGCCATCCCCAACCAAATGAGTATGTAGACACGTCTAGGCAGTTTCTGCATTGTGCCTTTTTCATGGGTTTGCAGAGGGCAGAGGGAGTTGGTGGTCAAGAATGTCAACAGTTTGATATACGTGGTACGGTCGATGAGTTCAGACAAGAAGTAAACATGTATGTTTTCTGGAAACCTGGGATGGATGTGTTCGTTTCTCATGTTCGTAGACGACAGCTTCCACCTTTTGTTTTCCCAAATGGATATCGAAGGCCTCGGCAGTCCAGGCACCAAAATCAACAGGGTGGAAAATCTGGTGAAGATGGCACCGTTTCTCATACCGGCTCTGTGGTAGAGAGGAATGCTAAGAGAAAGAATGATAATGAAATGATGGATACGAGGCCAGAGAAACCTGAGAAGCGTGCATCTCTTAGTCCACAGAGTTTAG
Source organism: Camelina sativa (assembly GCF_000633955.1). Classification (NCBI taxonomy): domain Eukaryota; kingdom Viridiplantae; phylum Streptophyta; class Magnoliopsida; order Brassicales; family Brassicaceae; genus Camelina; species Camelina sativa. The sequence continues at coordinate 3,818,347 of NC_025696.1, read as the reverse complement.
ACATAGTCTCACCTGAAAATGGTGCTATCACTACTGGTTGGACTCCTCCTATTTGTAACGTTAGAAGGCCCCCTGGTGAGGAAATAGAGGCTGAAAATTTGAACTCTGAGAGTACTGAACTGACTAACTTTGCTGGAAATGAGTGCATCTCTGGCCGCGGGCAAGTTTTGGAACTAGATAGTACTGCTTTAGTTCAAGAATGCTCTGATCCAGCTGAGCCTTTGGGAAAGTGCGTGACACCTGATTCTAGTGATATGATAGCACTTGGAAGCGTACAGGAAGAAATTTTAGATAGTGATTTGAGGTCTGTATCAATCAGTGGTACCAACTCTCAACTGCTTCCAAGTCTTCTTGATAGGAAGAGAGGTGTAGTCGATGAAGTTGAGAGAGAATCAAAGATATTTAGTGGGACGAGGACAACTGGACAAGTTGCTGATAGTGTTCAGCCGAGCAGATCCTGCGGGCAGAACTGTGATTATGAGGTGAGTTTCTTGGTTATGAGGGTTCTGTTGTGTTATTAAAAAATTGTCCATAATTTCTTCATCATGTAGGGCATATTGTCTTTACAGGGTTTCGGGTTTCCTGCTGCGAATTCAGATCCTTTTGTTGGAAAGGATAGTTTGTACCCTCAAAGTGGCATGTCAGAAGACCTTAAGGTTATTAAGCTAATTTACAGTTGCTGGCATAAGTTTAGTTCTTTTGAAAAAATCGTCTAGGTGGTTAAAAAATCAACTGCACGCTACATTGAATCTCATACTGGTTCCATAGTGTCAAGAAACATAAGATGGAGCTAAGTTTGAAATTTAGTTGGTAGTCCATTTATCCAAAGCAGAACTACCTCTGAGGTCAATATTTCTGCTGTGTTTTCACTTGCCTTGTGTGGTTTCTGCTGCATACCGCCTAACTAGTGTATATATATTGGTTGGCAGGTCCTGCACTGCAAAGCAACTCCACTTGAAACTTATTTGAATCTGACTTTCCTTTCTTTCCTTGTGTTTTGTAAAAAATACAACTAACTTGTTTTTGTTGCTTGTAATCTTGTTTTGTGTTAGTCAAACTCTTTGGTCAGCGGGATGGAGAAGCCAGAAGACAGAGCTAGGTCAGAATCTCTGCAGAAGTCACAGATAAGGCATGTGTGCTATGCAAAGTCATGATTTCTTTATGCTATTGTTGTTGTTTTTTTTTGGTTTCATTGGTACTGTTATAGCACAAGCAGGTTAAGCTTAAAGTCCACTGTGTGAACGTCCTCTAGGCTATTGACGTGATAACCAGACTCATCAAGAAAACGGGAATATCAACTCAAGTGGTAGCGGTGGACATGCGACAATCAGAAACCTTTTGGTAAGTGAATTTAATATGAAATAAGAAAAAGAAAAAAAGAACAAAAAAAAAGTTAAAAAGAAATTTGAAAAAAAAAGTCCAAAAAAAAAAAAGAAAAGATATAAGTAAAAAAAAAAAAAATCAAAAGAGGAGAGATGGTATAAGCAGGAAGGATGGTTTTTGTTTTGGTGGTGGTATTTTGAGTGAGAGCTTGGACGGCCAATATGCGTCATGGAGGTGGGATCATCACTCAACTAGAAGTAAGGAAGTGACTTATATAATGTGGGGATGGTGAAATTTTTTCTCTTTTTTCTTCTTTTTTTTTTTTCTCTTAATTGTATTTGGCTGCTTCAGACTCTGGTCCTCTTTAGGACTTTGACTTGAATCGTTGTGTTTTCTGTTTTATTTTGTGGTTTATGTATATAAAGATCTATGCCTCCATGTCTCTTTTTTTGGAGTTTTGCTGTCAATTAAGTGAGTAATTTACAGTGAAAGGCGTTTAAATTAGAGGATTCTGATCTAATACGAAATGACGAACGTGTAATCTGCGTCTGAAGAAGACTCCTATAGTTCTCTCTGTTTTTTTTGGTGGAATTGATCACTGCTAAATGGCAATGCTCTGCCTTTGCCTCAAGACAAGGTTTATTTAAAAGGATAGAAAATCAATCGCTGTATTGGAATAATTGGTTGTTGAACCAAGAGAAGAAAGTATCTAAACTTTAAATGTGTCTGATCTGCAGATCATTGGAGTTTCAATCTCTTACATAGATTTAGCACTATAATGGAGCACACGAATGGTTCGAGTTTCTCCTAAGACAAAACACTTTAAACTGTAAAACTGTAAACCACTCGCATGGATTTAGCTCTGTATTGAAACTTCTCCATAGTGAATCACTACACACAATGATATGTTAGTGTACTGTCATTCTTCACGTTTAAGCTATGTTCTATATTGATTAAAAAAAAAGAAATAGAAAAATAGAATCTTATGAAAGCCTCATAGTGTGCAAAATAGTTAAATAGAAAATATTATTTTTATTGGATATTCTCTGCATGCATAAATTTATTAAAAATAATCGCATTATAAGGTAATTTAACTAACAAACAAAAAGGAATCATAAACTCATTCTTAAATATTCGCATCAACGTCTTTATTTGGTCTGATCTAAATTTAATTTCTTTCTTTGTGTCTTCTATGATAAGACAAAAATCTAGAGTTCTAAGTTCCAACCCCTCTAGATTTTTAGTGGGATTTGGTGGAGAGATGCTATACTTCGTCTTCGTCTTTGCCTACATATTTGGATAAAGCTTTTACGGAAACTTTTGACTTGTTCGACTACCAATCTAGCTAGCTAGTTACAATTGGTCTTACCAGATATAATAAATGTTATATTCCATCTTTGCCGTATTTTCAATGCAATCGAAGTATAATTTATTTGATAAGTAGATTATAGCTATGGTTATGTGTTTCAAACACATTAGGCATTATAGGCGTTCAGATTTTGTCGTTTCATAAACAGCCAGAGCATATTAAACGACAAAGATAATATTATTAGTATATATACAACAACAACAACGCATATACATAATATGAATACAAACGCACGCACGTATACGTTAGATTGCCAAAACAGGGTCAAGTCAATCAATTTAGGTCATGTGTTTTGAGCCAGTAATTTTAATTAATCTTTGACAGTCATCTTTTCTAACGTTAATAGTCAAAATTAATTAGTTAGAGCTTTTTTTTTTGCTAATTAATTAGTTACAGCCTTAGAGGCAAGTAATCTTGCATATATACTTTTAAGTTTTTCATGATAAAATAGATATATACAATATATATACGCCCTCACTCATATTGAAGATTGATTTTCCTACAATTTTATCCAAGCAGATCCGAAACACGATCATGGATTACACAAAAGGAAAAATAAAAACCTTGAAAACTAGGATATTTATATATACTACTACTCCAAGGAGAAATTAGAAAGTCAAAAACATGACTACGAAAGTTACCTATTAATTATTATACTATGATTTTTTTGATATTTTTGTAAACCGGAAAGTAACGCTCTGATGAAACTAAATTTCCTGAGCCATCATCCACTTCTGCAACCTCAGCTGTCTATAGAACCTCTGTATAAACTCCTCCGCAGCTCTGTCCACGTGGCAGCTTTCCATCGTACCTGTGCTGCTAGCTACGTCCGGAAACACGGCCGACGTCACGTGTCGGTCCCAGATGGAGTCACGAACCTTGGGGAGTGTGTTGTACCGTATATACGCTTGGCGTTGGCGCTTGTTGATGAGCGGTTTGTTGTGAGACCCATTGCTACGTCGTCCTTTGCTGACGGTTGTGGCGTAGGAACGTCTCGGCGGGGTGCTGCTGCAGCTGAACTCGTAGTCAAGCTGGATCGGGACAGGGGAGATGTACGATGACCGGACGTCTTGACGGCAAGTGATACGGGAGTGGGAGGTTGAAACAGCGTCGTTTAAGGATTTGCGTAGGATCTTGCCACGTTTCGCGAGTAGCTGTGGATCGAGGGTGGTTAGGAGTTTGTGACGTGAGGCGTCTGAAACCTTCTGGATGGTGAAGTGGATTAGCTTCGCCAGGCTCGAGAGCTTCTTCGTCGTGACTGTTGAACAAACCTCCATCGTGTCGAGTGTTTGCATATGTGCGTTTGTGTGAGAGAGGGTTTGGCTTAGGGGGTTGGAGAGAGATGGGATTTTAAAGAGAATAAAGTGGGATTAATGAAGAAACTGATGATAGCTAGTCTTTATATAACGGAAAACATTATATTTATTTCGCTATGGGAGTATTATGGTAAATTAAAGAAGTCGATGGGTCCAAAAGTTTATCTCAACCGTTAAAAAAACATTCTCAAACATTTTATTAAAGAGACTTAAGTTTTAGTCTCCCCATTAAGTCAATATTCATGATCTTATCGTAGTTTCAAGCTAATTTAACTAAGGATAGATATAAGTCCATGTATTCTTTCGTTTTAGGCTGTGGTTATAAAATTTTGCAAGTAACTACAGTTTGATAGCATTCATGTTAGAGCTTCTTTGCTAGATGACGATTTTTAAAATTAAATTTGGCAAAATGTATGCAATGCAAAATTGTAAATAAGAAATATATAGTATGGTTTTTTAACTTTGGTTTAAATAAACGAATTCATATACAGTATAATTAGTTCCTCGTAAATCACGTGTTGGAACACTGTTGCAAATATATCGTATACTGAAAATTGACTCGATTAGTAGGGGGAAAAAAAAATTTACATTTTAAAGTTAAACAATATTTAAATAGTGTAATGATAACAGCTGCATTATAGTACAAATTTTATTTGAACCGTGTCTGTCTTTTATGGATTTTAATATTTTAGTCACCTTTTCTTTTTCGATGTCTTTACTTTATTTACATTTCTTTGTCAGGTAGGAAAAAAATAAAGAAAGGAGAGATATATTAAACTAACTTTTTTTAAAAAAAATGGTTATGTAATTGTATTACTCTCTCTAAGTTGTTCGCATATGCAAAAAGTGTAATACGGGTAGGGATCCATTGGCCATACATTGTATTGTTTTTAATCAGAAAAGTTGATTTTGATTGCTTTATCGAAAGAGTTAAAATCTTATCGACATTAATTTAATTAATATTCTTTATGGAAAAGAAAATCATGAACTGTTTTCTTCCAAACTTGGATGTCTCGGCCTCCCAAGTTTCGTATAGATACTTCGACGGTCGACGCTGGCTTATAATAACATAAATTTTGGGATAGTTTCATACAGAAAAACTTTGAAAATTTTAATTAATGAAGAATATAGGCGACTTGTAAATTTATAATGTAACAAGAATGATTCAGTGATTCATCGTGGGTTGTGGATAATATAGCAAATAATTTCAGTTATACTCCTGTAATTTTAAAATCCAGTAAGAAAATAGTTTCGAATTTTTTTTAAAAATAACCACAATAAAATTAATTAATTTTAATTGAAATGTTGGTATTATAAAAGATAGGGGAAAACGATGGATTCATTTTTCCAAAAATAAATCTGTTGAAATTTACATGCATGTAATTCCCTCATTTTACCTGACTGGATTTGTTAGTTATGGAAAACAGTAAAAGTGTCATTTGATTGACTCTTTGTTACTTGCCAATAAACCCTCACGTAAAGTTAATAATGTAACTTTTTGGCTTCTTTTCACTTTCCCATGAAATTACTTGTTCGGAGCACTGTTAACCTATCATCATTTTTGATATAATAACGAGATAATCATTACACCTAGAAGAAGTATCAATGAGCTGGAGATATAAAATTTCGCATTATCCGACCTAAAATTAGGCCTAGATATTGTAAATATTCAGTCATTGTATTGAGCAATGAGTGCTTAATAATTTGAACAAAAAATTGTCATGATTAGTTTTACAATTTCTCCTTCTTTTCTATATAAAATAATGTATTTTTAAGGTTTATGCAATTTGATAGGGTTTGAGGACAATGATGGATATATGCAAAGGAAAGAAAATGGGTCCTACGGTAATGGAAAAAAAAACAAAGTGATTAAGAGAAACTTTTTACATTTTCCAATTTGACACCTTCTCAAGCAAGCCTTAATTAACAATATCTTATATAGATGAATGATATTTTACCTTGCTATATAATATCTACTTGCAACTAGCTTTTGTTTACGATTTAAGTTCTCTACCTCATAGCTATAGTGTCGTTGTGGTTTGGTTGAAACAAAATTTAAAAGAAGAAAAATTGTTGTATTTAGGAGAGTTCGATATATGTGCTCTGAAAGCCATAACCAATATAGCATCAAGATGTTTTAGGAATTATGCTTAAAGATAATCAATCTAGTCTTGAGAAGTTTGGTATATAGGTCGAGATATTCAATGGTAATATGCCTCTATTTACATTACTTTCACCAATATATGGTTTAAATATGGGGTCGGCATGTTTGGTGAAGTTTGGAAAAGGTCATATAAATATTTTAACTAGAGATCAGTATATATATACTTCAAAGTGAAAACCTAATACTTAACTTTGAATTTTGGTAGTCAGAACATCTTTACACATTAAAATAGTGGTGGCGGTGTTGAATTCAATTTTAGCAAGCCTGTAAATTAGGATTCGAGATCTGCGGAGTGTGCTTGATTCTAATACTATTTTATAATGTCACAGCCCCTTTTATTTTGGTTGATTCCATTTCCATCAGTTTACTTTTTCTCCCGTGAACCTCATAATTCCCATGATCATCGATCGATTTAATTACTATACATATAACCCAAAGAAATAACAAAAAAAAAAACAAAACAAAAAAGGTAAAATAATTCAAGCTATAAACACATAATCAGCGGTTGGTGAGTACAAATGCACACCGGATAATACGCAAATTTATTGAATTGAGAATGATCCAGATTCCAGAAGCACTTCCCGTGGCCAACATTATCCTTTCATATTTTAAGTAACAAAAAGATTGGTTATAATTTCACTTTGTGTTTATATATTCGTACGGTTGCTGTAGACTCTGGGTTAGCTAATGATGACTAAAACGATATAGGATCCCTACTTTGTTAGTAGTATAATTTAAATGGCTCGTTAATTTCTATTTTAGTGGAATATCTTTGCCAGTGTCGGATAGTGGGTTTGAAAAGTTTTGGTTTGGAAAGAAATACACAAATTACAATATAATATATACAGTTTACTTTTAATTTAGTGGTGTGCAACAAACTGAAATAGTTTTTCTTATCGCTCGCATGAAAAAAAAAAAACTATAGACATGAATATTGCTGAGTGCTGTAACATTCATTTGTTAAGACTATTAGTTATTTAGTTCCTTATAAGTTATATGTAACCAATAATCACCCAAAGAAATACAAGTCTCAAAATTGTTGGAAATTTTAGGTTTATACTAGAGGTAAAATATATATTGATCCGATCATTTCCGAAAAGTTTGATATCCATAATTTATGTGCACTTGCATGATATTTGGGAAAAACATATCATCTGAGTATGCATTTCTAGGGCCATCGTCATATTATGTAGAGAATTTGCGAGAGATTGATAAAAATGATATTGACTTTCATAAGAGACTGATACATTTATATAAAGAAATAGAGAAAGGCTATACTGACTTTCATTTACTTGGGTTGCGTTATGGGTTTCAAAAATATTTTTGAACCATACTTTGTCTTTGGGCTTGTATGTATTGGGTTGTAGTTTGTTGATATCTTAATGTTGGTTACATTTTTGATCCATTTGATTTGATTTATCCGTTTGGTCCATATTTGAATTGATTCTTCTTTCTTTCAAGTATGGGATTGATCGATTGCGGTAGTTCTAATACAAAGTTTTCCTAACCCAATTTCTTAGACTTCTCTGTTCTAGCAGGTTTAAGACAGCCCCATAATTTTTTTATTGCATATATACAATATTGCCATGCAAAAGAAAGCGATCATGAGAGCAAGAAGAATTCAAGCTCTTGACTCGATTTTTGGCATCAATTATTGTTTTATCAGAGAGCTGACTTTTTGGTATACAAATATAATGGCATTGATAAAAAATGGGAAGACAAGCAAGTCTTTGTTAGTATCATCAATCTACTGGCATGGGGAGGTCCATATGTAAATTTT
>NC_025696.1:3793330-3810013 GCF_000633955.1 Camelina sativa | reverse complement strand
TAATTAAAAAGTCTTAGATAGAAAATATACATATATATATATATATACTATTTAGTATTGAGGCATTACTTAACAAATATACTAAAGATTAAATTTAGCTATTAACATTAATTAAGATATTATGAAAAGCTAAAAAGAGAATTACAATATATGTTGCCATTTCAACAAATGTGATGTTTTGAATAAGTAAAAAGTTAAAACAATTGATATTATGATATATATAAAGTTATAAACATATTAAAATCAGTATATAATATGATTCTCTTATGCATTATTAAGAAATATATCTAAAAAGAAGTTTCTTTCCAATATTTTAAGAGGAAGTATAAATTTTGGTCATAATAACAAAAATAGACAAATCCTATATTTAGAGAAAGATAAAAGGAACAGATTTGCTTTTGTCCATAAATGCGATAAAGATATATCAGTTGAACTTACACGTCAACAACTGTCAAGAACTCAAAGATGCGAGTTGTGTTTGTGAGAGGACCGAGGGTAGAATTGTAATAACGCTCAAATACACACCTGCTTGCTTTGATGCGTATAAATAGGTTTCTTCCCATTAGCAAACTTCGATAACACCGAAAGCAAAAGCTCGTTGGTCAAAATGGGAACGGAAGCGGAAACGGCGTCGTGTAAGTGGGAAGGCAAGCACGTAGCTCAAGTCAACGGCGTCACAGCTGAGAAGGTCTGGTCGGTTTTCTCAGACTTTTGTAACATCCACGAGTGGTTCCCAGCACTGGACACGTGTTACCGAGTCCAAGGAACCGATGGTGAGCCTGGTCTGGTCCGATACTGCGCGTCCACCAAAACCAAGGACGAGGAGGAAACAACAAAGTGGGCTAAAGAGCGGCTGGTCAAGATCGATCTCATCGGGAGGTGTTTAAGCTACGAGATTCTCGAGAATAACGTGGGGTTTAAATCTTACGTGTCGACGGTCAGAGTAATGCCCGAGGACGGTGACGATCAAGTGTCTCGAATCGAGTGGTCGTTTGTGGCCGATCCTGTTGATGGTTGGAAGAAGGAAGATCTTGAATCTTACGTTGACTTTTGCCTTCAACATATGGCCAAGAAAATGGAACTCAATCTGTAACATCTTGTTCTTTTTTTTTATTATTCGTTTGCAAGTCTAGATGGCGTGGGTTTCGTGTTAGGAAACTTAAATAAAATCAGATGTGGCTTGATCCATCATATGATTCTATCAAACTTCATTTTTTCTGAATTTGAGCATATTTTCCATTAAATAGAGAAAATGTCTATCTACCTACCTGAGTAAAAGAATATTGTACATTCCATTACGTTTTTGTGTGTTGGTATATACTGCTATATAGTCTATTCCATTACATTTTAGCTTAAATATCCTTTTCTTGCTTGCAAGTCAGCTTTAATGGCCAAAAAAATAAATCAACCAAAAAAAAAAGTATTCCTAAAGAATATTAACCACAAAAATATTCTAAAAAGATATGAACCACAAAGAATTGTTCTCTTATGAAAATTATAATAGTTGTTGGAAATAACAGAGAGCATTAACTATAAGCGTTATACGAATCAAAATACTAGCTTTAAGAATTTATGAGTCTCTCGGGAATGGATTCTTCTTCGGTAACGTGGCGGAAATCGCCAGTACGTCAGTGTTCTTCCTTGTTGGGCTTATTTGGATCATGCTCTTCTTTTGTTTGACATCATCTCACCCGCTTATTTGGACACTATTTGACTTTTGAACATCTATCTTTTTTTAGTAACAATATTAATTCCTGGGATTGACCAGTAGGTAAAGAAAATGAACAATTAATGTTTTTAGAGGATTACGTGAAGATTTGTAAGAACATGTTTTCGAAGTTTTCTAAAGTTGTGATTTTTCTTTTTAATACTTATCTACAAATGAGAGTCTCTTCAAATGAAGAATAAAGACATTGTTATTGCTAATATATATATATATATATATATATCGATAATGTTGTGTTTTTTTGTGCATTAATATCTGATTTGATTCAAATATCTCCTATATATTAATTGAAAAGCACACTTTTGGAAAAGTTGATTTGCCGCAGAGAGCTCTGTGTACTTTTTAGTAAAATATTTTTAAATTTTATACTTAATTATATTAACATGCCATTATATTTTAGAAAAAAATAATTAACTGAGTAATCATTAAATATGTCATCATTTCTCACACAAATTTAAATATCACATATTAAAACTAATTAAATAATTATATACTATTTTAAGGTAAAATTTCACTAAAATTTACTTACAAATATACAAGTCAAAGTTATATTAATTTCTTAAAATCAATAATAGTAAAATATTCTAAAAGGCTATAAAACATATCAATTAATATAAAGTTAATAAAAATAAAGAATATATAACTTATTAATATAATCATATAAAACAAAATGTTATTTTTTATGTTAGTATTATTACCATAATAATTTAAATAACAAGCTTTCAATAGTTATTATAATTGATTATAAAAAGAAGTATATTATCTCTGAATTATTTCCAACTCATTAAAAGAAACTTAATTCTCAATAAATATAGATTTATATATATTCATAAATAAATATAAAAATGACAACAAATTAGGGGATATCATGATGTGTGATTATTTATATATATATCTAAGTATGTAAACTAATTAATCTCAACATTTAGTGTGATTATTCATTAAAAATGGAAATATTGATAACCGAATAGGAATATACGTTCCAATTGTATATTCATCTATGTGCTATTAAAAAGGAATGAGACAATAATCCTTATCATTATAAATAAACTTGCTACCAAAAAAAAATCATAATATATCTAAAATGAGTGATTATTAGATTATGCAAAATTGTTATAGTTACTTGATAAACCATAAATATAAATTTGATTTTTAAAACACACAAAAATATATATTGCCATAAATTGTAACATTTTATAAATATTTTCTTTACCACGTTCACATATTTCACGGGTGAAATGTATTCTTACATAAATACGTTGATTTTGGAATTTCATTAATTTTTTCATAATGGTTTTTTGGTAATAATCCCTCATTTATATAAAATATTTACAAACCAACTAACTCAAAAGATTTAAATAGCCTAATCAAAAATATTAAATCAATTAATTAAATTATCTTCAAAAAATTTAGTTTAGAATCTGATTGTTACTAACATATAATAAGATTAAATAATTAAACTACCGAGTCATTTAGTATATGTTGTTATGTTTACATAAAAAACATGCAAAATTGTTATGATTACAAAATAAAACTTCAGAAGATATGAATTTGATTTTTTAACCACACAAAAAACATGTTGCAATAAATAGTAACATTTTATCAATATTTTCTCTACTATAAAAGCTCTTACACATTCAAAGATTTCACAAGTGAATCATATGTTTTTACACGAAAAAAATCTAGCTTTGAATAAAGAAATAAATAAATTTAGTCATATATTATGTTTGACACAAATATTATTAGTTTTAGAATAATAATTTTCTTTAAATCCATTTATTCCGCACTAGGTGCGGGTTGTTACCTAGTTCAATAATAAAAGTTCTGCATTACAAGGAATCGAGTTCCTAAGAATTGTTAAGTTTCTATTGTCAAGAATTAAATAAAAGGAAAACACCAACTCTTATCGCCAAAAGAAAGAAAAAGGAAGAAAAAACAGAGCAAGATAAAAGGAAGGAAAACAGAGACACCGACTAAGATCATTACCCTGCATCAAATCAGTAGGTTAGAGCTGCCTGATTTGCACTGTGCTCGGAACATAAGAACAAACAAGGGGCCAACAATTTAGGTCTGCAGATTCGCCGAGATCCACTTCCTCGAAGTATTCTTTGTCCCCAATGATGTAAGCAATGTAGCGGGCACCTCTATCCAAAACAACTGCAACATTCTTCTTCACGTCAATGAAGAAACTCCTATCGTTTGTCGGAATGTTACTAATGAGCATGCCCATATCATCCGCTAAAGACAACTTGTTCCACGAGACCTCTGTAGGCTCAATCTTACTCGTCACCCAAATCCCCATCGCCGATGTAAAACCGTCATGAAACAAGACCGCTAACTGATCTTCCCCAGCACTAGAGAGAGTAACGATATCATAAATATTACAAGTGCTAAAAGGTAGAGGCAGGCGCGGTCCAAATCTCTCTGTTGTAAAGTCAAAACAGATCAAGAAAACAACAACATCGTATCCGCCTCTTCTGCGGACCTTATTAGTAGCATACCAGTAAGTATTACCCTTAAGAGAAACGCCACTGTGATAATAATATATATTCCACTCAGGAGTGACATTAAGAACAACCTTCCATGAATCAGACTCAAAACTATAGACTTCTAACTCACATATTTGTTCCTCTTCTATATAGGAGTAACTGTAATAATCATCCACAAATCTAAAGATTTTGTACTTCTTCTTCTCGTCATACCCAAGAGCGTATACGTCCATATCGTGGTAACGATCTCTGGGTTGGATCCACCTTGTTTCCCCAAAGTAAGGATTCCAAACCAAAAGCCTAGAGTTAAGGTCTCTGGTGATGCATAACAGTAAACCATCGCAGTCAAACACGCTAACTATATCATCGACCTGATGATCATTTGCATCATCCTTCAGGCTAAAAAGTGTACCTTTAAGCGTAATATATGGATCGACATTGCTGTGGGGATCGACACTCATTAGATAAATTTTACAATTCATCACTATGATTAACTCAAACTCATTCACTTGCTTCTTCTTTGCTTCGACGATATGCTTCTTTATAAAGCTCCCATCTTTGGATATATCGTTCAAGTTTTTGCAAGTCAATCGCACTGCTCTCAGAGATGTCAACGGAACCCTAGTGAGCACTTCCTCTACTAAATCCCGTGGAAGTTCTGACATTATTATCGCCATTGTTGAATCTTAGGGGTCAAGGCTTCGACATCTCTTAACCCTCCTTATAAATTTTATTAAGAGGAGGTGCTTTTGTGGGCTTTTCAAACAAAGGAAAATAAATTACCCATTGGGTGTTCAATGTTTCTTTTTAGATATCAATTTTTATGGTTCTTATCCATAGACCATGGTTATATTATTATATGTAATGCATGTTGGATACATACCAAAAATCTGTACTATTAAAGCATAAGTATTCATCTCTTAACCCTCCTTATTATATGTATTCATCTACCAAATTTTGGACCATAATTTTGTTTTGGTAGTTTTTAAATAAAAAAATTAGTAATCAAGAATTATTCATACATTAGTATATCATTGAAATAAAATTCTCTAACCTTTCAAATTGAGTCAGATACGCGTAGGTCATTTAATACCCCATTATCTCTTCAAATATATTTATTATGTATTAAATAACCCATAATCTTGCATAAATCTTAATTGGTTAGAATATTTAATTAAGGAAAACATATACACCATAATCAAATAAGAAAAACATTTAAATACATGATAAATCAAATCTAAATTTTTGATTCTTTATAAATATTTTAGGAAAAAACGAAAAAAAAAAACAAAATAAAAATAAATTACAGTTAATATTTGTGCATATTTTTCCTCACAATTTTAGGAACAAATAAATAAATCCAGTTTAATTTTGGAAAACAATTTAAAATAAAAATTAAATTACTTTAAAGATATTTTAAAATAGTAAAATATTCATTTTAGCCTTAATAATATAAAGTTAATTAATATATAAGATATGTGAAATTAATAAAAATCAATTCAAATTTAATTTAATGGATATATAAAATATATCTAAAATCAACTTATTTGTAAATACTCTCTAAAACACAAGATATGCAAGAAATATCTTTTAAAAGATCTTATGTAACTAATATATTTTATAATCATAAATAAAAATAATATATATTTATGAAAATAAACTATTTCATGGATTACATTTGTTGTTTAAGAAAAATTATAAAAAATTCATTTTTAAAAATAAAAAAAAAGAAGCAAAGAAATTTCAATATATATTTGTATTTCTAAATAGTAATTACCCTATAATAAGTATATAAAACTGTAAAATTCAATAATTACAATTGGTTGAACTGTAAAATTCAATAATTACAATTGGTTGACTATATTGTACTACTATATATTTATGAAAAATTGAATATTATTAAGTAGCTTTTTAATTTATTTACTATGAACAAATCTTCTATTGTAGAAGGAAATAAATTATATGTGAAAAAATGTGAGAAAAGCACAAAATTTAGTTATGTCCTTACCCAAAAATTTTGACCATAAAAATTGTCTAATAGTTAATTATTTAAAAGAGAACAATTATGGGACATAAATTTTTTTACGCGTAGGGACGAGATGAAACAGGATAAGATGGGATGGAACGAGATGTCTTTACCATTCTAAAATAGTTACGTGTAGGTTATATATGTGCAATAGTCCAAACTAAAACCAAATTAAAATATAATATTTGGATATAAGCATACTATTATTGCTTAAAAACTGCAAAACGATCATTTTATATTTGTTACCGTGCAAAGGATTAACGATGTCTAAACAACGTATTTATCTAAATATGTTTTAACATTTACTATGTAAGTAAACCAAATATACTACTCAACACAATTTAAAATTTCGAAATTATAAAAAATACATAAACAAAAAAAAAATATGCATTCAAAATATACATAAATTAATTACAACATGTGTCATCCCGTACTGTAGTACAGGGTATCAATTAGTTCCAATTTTAAAAGAAAAAGGTATTGTCTTTTCCAAACCAGAAAATTGGAATTTCTCGTAACATTGCCTCACCAACAGGTTAATACAAAATGTTTCAAACTCCAGAAAATTAGAATAAAATTCTTTCAAAATTAGAGATGATAAATTGATATTTAAATACAAATTAAACTAAGAGTTAAGAGTATATATATAAATATATCTCTGGAAAAAGGTCTCTGTGTAATTTTGATAATTAAGGAAAAACTTGGAAGATAAAATTCATATAAAAGACCAGTTGAGGAACATGAAGCAGATACAATGAGGTTCTTCGTCGTCGTTCAGCACTTTCCATGCAACAGCCTTCTCGTACGTTACTGCTCTTCCCATGCTCGACATGCATACTCCTCCATCCATACACATAAACCCCTGAAAGTTTTATTCTTATTAGTTACGACCTCATATTTATGATTTTATCAAGGGGACCCATATATAACGTTTCAAATTCGAGCTAAGAATACATTACGCAAAACTCTTTTTAACGTACCTGTTGCATAATCTGGGGGAAGTCTGAGCACATCGTCTTCTTCCCGTTGTTGTTGTTGTCGAAGATCTTCTCGAGAGTGATATCCTGAAGTGCCACCAACGTCGTCTCCAACATGTCTAAACCAGCTTGGTTCGCAAACGTGAATACCGGCGGTAAGGCCTGTAATGATCAAACAGGTCCTTGTTAGATATTATGTATGTGAGTGAGAGATCAATGCGAATAAGAAGAAAGTGAGGGAAAGTGACCTTGAGTGAACAACACATGACAGCGTCAGGATGGTGCCAAAGAGACTTGAGAATATCAGTTCCATGAGGTTTAAGGAGATCAACGCCAAGGTAACATCTATAGGAATGAGATATCCAGCGAGCAAGCGTGTGAGCTTCGGGTGATGCTGGTGGAGGGCGGAGACCGCTTAGCTGATGAGAAGAAGGGGAGAGAGCAAGTGCGACACGTTGGACCGACGCGATCACACTTCTCACATATTGTCTAGCCATCGAGGCTACGTTCTCTTGCATATGCATCTCAAAAGCTAGCTGAAACGCTATGGTCATCACTGACTTTGTGTTTCCTCTGCTTCCACATGAATCACCAGCTGTTCTGCTCCCTACGTCTAGAGCCGACGCTAAGTCTAGGGTTCGGTTAGGACTCAAACCCTCCTATATAGAATAGGATCGATTAGTATTTGGTTCGATGGATTGAAGTTATTGATTGTAATTTTTTTATATCAATTAAACGTACTGATTTGGAATCTAGAGGAATGATGCGGAATCCGGAAGGAATGATCGGGGCATCATCAGAGAAAGAGGCGTCGATTGGTGCAAAGATGAGCTCTGCGCATGATTCAACTGCGTTCTCGTCCACCCCACTACACATCTATATCACCAAACCATATAATTAATTAATTGCAATAAGATGAATAACTAAGAAGAGAGCTAGATATCATTTTTTTTTTTTGCTTGAATTAGTGTATGCGTTTATTTTAAGTGTATTTTTCGAAATTAATTACATCTTTATGTTTATGAAGAATCTGAAAATATATTCTATCTTTTTGAGATGTGAAAATTTGTTTAGTCTCAGACGGAAATTCATAATAAATTGAAGTTTGAAATAATCAGGTCTTACTTGTAGAAGGAAGATATCAGCAGGCATCATCATGTCTTCTTGGTAATGTCCCAAGCTTTCAAGCTTAATCACTTCCATAAACTGTAAAAAAACATATAAAAACGGCATAATTTTTAATACTTTTTTTCACAAGTAAAAAAGTAGTGATCATATTGATTTGACTTTGAGGAACTCTTACCTCTTCATTCTCTATAGTGTGAGCTAGAGGAAGAATGACTTGACCTCCAAAGCTCCCTGGACGAGGGATTGGTAAGCTACAAGGGCCT
The DNA here is from genome assembly GCF_000633955.1 of Camelina sativa. Lineage (NCBI taxonomy): Eukaryota > Viridiplantae > Streptophyta > Magnoliopsida > Brassicales > Brassicaceae > Camelina > Camelina sativa. Next base: position 3,801,404 of record NC_025696.1, on the reverse strand, counting down.
GCTTTAATGGCTGCCGCCGAATAAGCATCAATGCTATTGTCTGCCCATTCTTGCCTATGTTCCCTTAAGAACCGCAGAAGAATCGAGGGTGGAACATTCTACACACACAAATATACTTTCAGTGACGGATGAAAGGGAGGATATTGAGAATCTCAACTTTGAGATTTGATGAGCTTAATTACTTGTAATAACATGGAAGCTTTGGCACATAGAACCGCGCTAGGCATAGAAGTGAAGCCATTGGAAAATGGGAGACTTGATGTCATCATCATCTTTGTGGGAGAGGAGTTCACAAGAAGAGTGACATCATCTATGCCATCGCTCTCTAGCATCGACCATCCTTCATCGCTGAACCCGTTAACTGCCTCGTTGAATCCTCTGACATTATAACAAACAATTTTAGGTTTTCGAAGACATGAGTTTTAAAAATGTTTTGAAGTGTGAGAAGCTTTTAATTACTTGCTGAGTCTTTGGCTAAGTGCTCTAAGAGCCGCTGGCCTTCTTCCCCATCCGGTTACGTTAGGTTGTGAAATTTCTTGAGATATTTGCCTCAAATAGCGAAGAGCCTGCAAACACAATAAGTTATTACACACTGTCTGTTTTTCAAAGACACGAAAAAACAATTTTTCTTAGTTAATTAGGAGTCTTACGGCCATGGTAGTTCTTTGGGCGAGTAACGTGGAGGACTCATAGAGAGAACGAAGAACTTCTGGCACACTCCATGGCTACAAAAGATTTCAACCAAGTTTATTAAATATTACTAAAGTTATGTATAATAATGACCAAAAATGAAGAATGAAATGTGGAAACAAAAGAACTTTTAGACCAAAACTAGGTTTCTTGTGTAAGAAGAAAGACATTTTAATAAGTTGGTAAAAGCTTTGCACCTCAAGATCGAAATGATCAACAATGTGAAGAATGGATCCACCTCCTTCACAAGGTCTAATGAGGTAACCACTTGGTAAAATCTCTGCTCGAACGAAATGAGGAGATGGAGGCATACTTGGCCCGTTTTGTGTATTGTTCAACGACCGTTCGCATATCTGCAACAATTTTTTGTTTTGATTTTAGTATCATCGATTGATCGAAGAGAACAAAAATATCGATGTAGTGAGAATAATTACCACAAGGCTCCCGTCTTCCATTACAGATGTGTAACGTAGCATCCAGAAGTCACGAGCGGGTGCCAATGTTGTTGGCGCATAAAGCTTTCATAAGAAAGAAAAAGAGGAAAACTTAGTTTCTTTGTGATTAGATATTATTTGGTTTGTGCTAAAGATAGCATCATCTTTAGGGATCTTGATCACAATACCTGCATGTAGATTAGTTCGAGGGTTCCACCATTTGCAGTGGAGAGGACGTTAACTATATCTAGTGATCTGCAATCACGCGACCAACAAGGCTTATCCTTTAGGATCTCAGCGACCTGCAGGACAAACAAAAAAACAGAATTGTGATTTATATGTTCTTGATTGATTTATGTGGATGTAACTATGAGAAAGAAGTGTGAATACTTACTCTTGTGGGATCAAGACCCACTAGGCCGCAAGCACGGGCTGCGATTCCTGTGCATCCGTGAGAAATAGCAACGATTCCTATGGAATCCGGACCAGGCTGCAGATGAAATTAGTCAGTAAACAAATGCAGATGACGAAGTAACTTATAAGACGAGCAAGAATTTTTTTGGGAATTACCTTCATCCCAGGCATTTGGACCCACTCCACGGCGGTTCCAGTGGCCTTTGAAATGAACTCTGTTAAAGTTTCATCCGCAATGGATAATAGTCTGAAGAAATAAACAAGAGATTCGTGATTTAAATACGATTACTGACTAATCATGGAGCAGTGTAGTATGCAGTGTATATTATTTCTAAGCCAAATTGGTTCTAACTTACCCCGCAGGGCTAGCATCCCGGGGCTGATGTTGAGGGGTCAAGTGGTGCTGACCACTCGTCACCACTGACTCACAGCTCGTATCAGTGGTGGCCAAGTTCCCCTGCTATTGCACGATTACAAAAGAAACCAAGAGAGATGATCAACTTCCTTAACTTATGTGTCAAGTAATTCATGTGAATAAATCAAAGATAAATTAATATGTGTACGTTTTGAGGATGTTGGCGAAAATAGCTGTTCTCGTAAACCAAGTGAGACACTTGCTTTTGCAAACGGTCATTCTCTTCCATCAAAAGCTTGTTCATTGCCGTTAGCTTCCGATTCACGGCTTGAAGTCGCGACGCCTCTTTCCGCTGTTTCTCTCTACACCTGTATAAACTCGCAACACCAAAGAGTCAGCAAACTAGCTAGAGGGTTTCTTGGGTGTCAAGCAACGATGAAAATTAAGAAGATATGAACCTGCGGTTCTGGAACCAGACTTTGATCTGTTTAGGTTCGATGTTGGAGAGGATAGGACATTCGCGGATTAGTTGTTGGCGGCGCATAGAGCTCGGTTTAGGACAGTCATTGTAGAGTCTCTCCAGAGCTTCCACTTGTTCAGGAGTGTACCTAACGTATTTCCCGTTGTCGATATTGTGACTATTATTGCTTCCCCCTCCCATTTTTGATCTCTCTCTATTTGTTCCTTTATTAAAAAAAGAAATTGAAAAAAAAAACAATCCAAAAGATTAATTCTTGAAGTGTTGATTTCTTTTGGAATATTTCAAAGAACTTAGCTTTCTTAATATTCTCAAAAAGATCCGTGTTTTTATATTTCGTAGTGAAATTAGATGTAACTAGTTATGAACGTTACACTTGATCAAATCTTGAAAAAATCTTCATAACAACAAATTAAAAACAAATCTTGAAATCTCAAAGATCAAAGATAGATATTGTTTGAGACTAACGACCTATATGTATATGAGTGTAAATAGAAAGTTATGCAGATTAAGGGCTTATTTATGATCTTGTACAGTATCTTCAAGTAATAATAGACCCTTAAAACATAAAAGTATCAACGTAGGTAAAAATTGTAACTTTCTTCTGCATATTCCATTGGAACCTAGGTAAGATCCAAACTTTTTTTTTTCTTTTAAAACAAAGAGAGACAGGGATAAAGGAGGAGGAGGAGAATTATTAGATACCGTAGAATATTTGATTCTGATCAAGCTGATGATCTCTGGAAGCAAAGACAGGTATAGAAGTTTCTTGTTCTTGCTGTAAAAATACTCACAAACTCATGTGAGAAATTTCTTTTTCTCTCTCCCTCAAAGTTCCAAATACCTCTTTCTCTCAGTGGATGAGTAACTTCCTTCGGAAAAAACGGTGAAGCATGCTTCAATGGGAACGATATACAAAGATTCAAACCTCAGACTCTGCTACAGTTCATCCACTTTCTTCCTTACTCTTTCTTCTCTCTTACTTATCTCTCTATATAGATCCACAACGTGAAGAGTCAAGATTTGTGAAACTTGTATATAAGAATTTGTAGTGGGAAGAGAGAGAGAAAATCTTTAGTTTATTGGTGGGTGTGCTTTTTTTTATGAATTTTTATTTTAGGAAACTAAATAAATAGAAATGTGTGTATGAAAAATAAAAGAAGACATGTGTGTCGGGCTGTGTTGAAAAAGAGAGAAGTGAGTACCCTTAATACCAGACAACCACCACTTCTCACTTTTTCCTTTCTTTTTTTTTTTTTCATTTTCATTTTTCTATTTTGAAGTGTTTCTGTTCCTTTTACTGCCATTCCGTTTGGCCTCCCTTTCAATACGTCACATCAACATCACATACACAAAACAAGTATCGAATTCCAAACCTTATTCCCATTATTTTCAGTATGGTAAATTCATAATTATCATGGCAATAACAAATTTAGAACTTCTTGTGCTCTGCTAGTCCAATGTGTGTGTGGCAGGAGGCGCCGCCCCAACATCTTTACTATACAGAATTGGATAGTATTTAGGTTATGTACATCTATACTCACTCCACAGCTTCTAATTTAGGTTTAAACTTTTTTTTTTTACTTGAAACCTATATATATGATACATCTGCTAAAAATTCCAAGCTTCAAAAATCAAAACATAGAATGGTTATGTATCTACCTGACTGAACTCATCATCAAAACGATGTTATATTGAATGAACCAATAAAGGCAAATTGGTCGTTAAAATTCAACCGATTAGTATAGTAGGCTTAGTTATCTACTAGACGGATCTAAATATCGTTTTAATCAGTCTAAACGCCTGTACGTCATACAAGAAACAATTTATCGACCCAAAACAAACAATTAATATACATAAAACATGATATACAAATCTATAACATTGCAAAATCGATTTACAATTCCGTATAGTTGTAGGCCATTTTACAACTATAAGCATATATATTTAAGAAGTCCAAGTACAAGATCCAATTCCATTTCTTGAAATAATTTCGGGACAAGGAGGATAAATAATTGGAAAATAAAAACTTATAATAAATGAAAATTGAAATGGTAGTTGAAGAAAGGACAGAATGATGAAAAAGTTGCATGCGTCCTTGATTTCTTGTAACGCAGATAAAATCCCATGTAGCCATCATCATTATCGTCAATCATCATATTCCTGATATAAACTTAGAAATTTTACATAATATGATCATTGTCATAGTCGTGATATATATATATATAATGAAATATTTAGAACAGAACTAGATGAGACATGCATGCAAAAAAATTCTACATTGTCCCCTGTGATAAGCACACTATATTCAATCCCATGCACGATTTCCATACATTACTCATTATTCACATCTCCGGTTCCACATTCGATTCCAAATTTTATGGATGTATAATATATTCTGCGTGAGGATATACACTATTATCTGATATAACAGTAGAACTGACATACACAAAAATGTAAGAGATCTTATATATGATAGTATTTTCTACTATTCACTACATCAACAAATGTTCAACTGTTCAAGTATGTTTTCAGTTAACATATAATTAAACCTATATATACGTAAAAAGAATGTTTATAATTGAGCAAGAGTTGAATTTATGATTTGATTAGTTAGTTTGAAACACTAATTAATACTTTCCATTTCTAGATCTACTATTAGTATGAGCTGTGCATCAAACATTGGAATAAAGCACATAACTTAGTTGTCACTCATCATAATTTCTCTAACGGGGACTTTTTAAAATCTTCGATTGGCATGTGATTATATGTCAACGGTGCCAAAGGACCGTTAGCTTTCTATAAAGCACAACGGGCATATATATACATGTGTGATGTGTCAATATATATAATTTCTAATCAATTAGTATAATTAAGAATGTATAATTTCAAAAAACACCTTTCTTTAAAGCTTATAGAAAAAAAATAATAGTGGACCCTCTGATAATGAAGTGTATGCATAAGAGTATAAAGCAAGCAAAGTCCAAAGCTTCCACTAATTCAGTGGACGTATTTTTCCGATTTATTATATTTTGATCTCTATTTCTTTATTATAACGATGACCATGAAACCTATGGCAGGCGAAGGAGATTTAATTACACGCCAACCTAAAATCTACTTCAACATCGTAACATACGAATGATCTAAAGTCTATCTACCTTGTCTCATCCCTTATAGTAGTAACTACCAACTAGCGAGTTGGAGAAAGCAAATTCTCAGCTTTAAGTATTACTTCCTCCGTTTCAAAATATATGATGTTTTAACTAAAACACGTAAATTAAGAAGTATTTACTTTTAACAAGTTCAACCAATCAGAAACAATACTGCATAATATAAAATACTAAACTAATCTAAAAGTTGCATGAAAACTTGAAAACATCCTATATTATGAAACAAAAAACTTTTCTAAAACATTTTATATTTTGAAACGGAAGGAATATTGAATTACGTAAACTGAAATGTTCAGTTGAATAAAACTTCGCTGTAAAAGAGTACTACCAAATGTGAAATCGCTCTCTCATTGATCTTGAAAATCACTTGATGTAGAAAGTTTTTGGATTGGGAACGTTAAAATAAATAAATTAAAAAAAAGGAGGAGTAAGTTAAAAAAGGTGAAAACAAGAATGATAAGTAAACAGAATGTAACTTTTTTGGGTGGGGGAAGATTAAAACAAAATTTATCGAAAGGATGAGTAAATTGAAAGGATTAACCCCACACGAAAAAAAAAAGGAAATCAACTTTTGTTTTGTTGGTATCATTTTGTTTTCAACATTAAGGCAAAGAGTCAATGCATCCCACCTGATTTGATTTTTGTCAGGTCAATGCTAAGTCACCTCACAACTACCACAATACTTTCACTTTTCATTTTAACTTTCGTAATTCTCTTTTATTATCTCGTGAGAAATATTTGATTTATTTTTTTTTGTTTATAAAAAAACAATTAAAACCATGTTGTTTCGATAGTTGACGGGAAAAAAAGAAAGTAAATAAACTTGATAAAGACGGTAATAATGGCAGACCATGTATGGTGGGTTTTTGCTTTAACGAATCCAAGGTTAGATATAAAAGTGAATTACTTATATATCAAGACTAGTTAATTGTATGATTTTCAATTTCTACTATTTAATTTTTTAACGTGTTATATTATTTTCCACATTCATTCGAAATTGTTATTAACATATCATTTACATCTTTACGATGGAAATCTCGTTTCTTAAAACTAACACTCTTTCACATCCTCTCCTTGCAATTATAATTGGGTAAAAATAGTAATGTAGCACTAGCAAGTAGAACCCAATAAATGAAATTAGATACCGCGAAAACATTTAGAGAAAAAATATAGGGAATAAGTGATGGACCGATATGTGATCTTGACATAAACTATGCAACTTCACTATTGATATATTAACACATTGTGAGTACACATACTGTTGATGATCGTTCGACCGACCAGTAAAACTTTATCACAGATTAGAGGGACTAGAATTTTCATGCCATACTAACCACTTCACGTGTCTTAATTATATTAAAATGTAATGCATCGAAACATCCTAATATCTCAAAAACTAATTAAGACCAATCTTCGAAATCTGTTTACTTCGTCAACAGGTTCTAAACTTAAAATGTCGTATTATTGAATAAAATACGAGATTGAAATATACATGTCCTCGTTTCTAATGAAAGATAAGAAGAAGAAAAAAAAAGATCAAATCCAAATGTAAAAACGAGGAATGTATGTTACCTTCAGGAAGAACACGAGAGCGTGAGAACAGTACACGTGTCCCTTATTTCGGCGTTAAGAAGCTGTTAATAAAACAAAAAACATAAAAACTGGCTCCAGACAATATTCCTTTCGACAATCGTGCCGTCCGTTTGCTCTCCGTCACCGTAACGGGATTATTCAATTTTTCATTTTCTATACCTAGGTAAGTTCAAGTTGATTGACAAATTCTCATACTCGTTCGTTGGATCTCTCGATCAGATATCTATTTTATATATGGTTTAGTATTTGAAACAATTAGCTAAAGTTTGATACAACTATGACTATATACCATTTTATTAATGTTTTCTGTGTGTAATCTACATTATTTGTTTCGTTCGTCCCACCCACACCGACGTACTAAGCAGATTTGTTTTGCTTATTCTAACTAATAATCTACTTTGTTATGCACTACAATAATATTGTTAACCTTCAACCTTTACTTATCCTATCATTAGTTAAAGTAGTAAAATGTCCAGAGTCCAGATCACACACACTGAATAAAACAAACACAATGGTTTTATTTCTGTAAAAATATACTCCCTCCGTTTCAAAATATAAAATGTTTTAAAGAAGTTTTTTGTTTCATAATATAAGATGTTTTCAAGTTTCTATGCAACTTTTAGATTAGTTTAGTATTTTATATAATGCAGTATTGTTTTTGATTGGTTGAATTTGTTAAAAGTAAAGACTTCTTAATCTGCGTGTTTTAGTTAAAACATCCTATATTTTAAAATGGAGGGAGTAGTATATAGTAATAGAAGCCGTGAAACTAAAGATAAGAAATATATTTATATATTTTTTTAAATATTAGTACTAGTAGTAGTCAAGTAAAATATGTGTGGCGAAAACAAATAACAGAAACAGATAACAGAAACAGAAAGTTTTGTAAAAGAAAGTGAACAAAACCACGCCAAAGGCAAAAAAAAAAAAAAAAAAAAAA
>NC_025696.1:3791346-3793299 GCF_000633955.1 Camelina sativa | reverse complement strand
GAGAGCCAGCGTGGGCCGACAATTTAGTGGTGGGTGGGACCTCTTCTTTTTGAAGCTCCGTTCGAGGCTAAACGGGCCACCACGGCCCAGTACTACATTCTTATTTCTTTATTTATTTTATTTATTTTGTATGAGATGTGATTACTGATCAGTGTGGTGTAATTCCGTATTTCTTTTTAATTTGTTTTAATCGATAATTTAAGAAAGTTTTTTGTGGAGAATATTCGGCGGCCGCACTTTTATGCCTAACCAAATCTCTTCTTTACCAAAGTGGGGTGGGGTGGGGATTTCTTTCTTTAATACAGTAACGTATACTGTATCTGTATATTTTTAGCAGATTTTGCTTAAAAGGCAATATCTGTATTTTGCACACTTATTTATATATTTTTACTTAGCGAACGTCCCCATAGAAAAAATTACAAATAATTTATCAGTTTAAGATCTTTCATTTTTCGTTTACAGCAAAAGAAATAAACAACTAAAAAGATGATTAAAAATAGAAAATGATTACATTACTGTCTCTAAAATCTGTATCATTTACTAGTTCAAAAATTGATGACAGAAACACGAAACTTATAACACATTTTGCAGACACAAAGCTGTTGACTACTCTGAACCAATTGATTTTTTTTTTTTTTAAGTTTTGTTTAAAATATTAGATTACTATCAGATCAATTGCAAGTGGTTTTTTACTTCTTTACTTTGGAATGGGCTTCTGTTTTAATTTGTTTATCTAGTGACTTGGGCTTTGGTGTAAACGACATATGATTATGTTTTCTATTTTCGAGTATTATTAAGTTCAGGTCCATTGGGCCTATAATTTTGAAAATGGCAGGACTCGAACTCAAGTAAGATATGTGTTCATGTAAAATATTTGCTTCGCCATATGATACTAGACATGTTAGAAACAAAACAACAAAGTTGTGATGTTGATGTTACATATTATGAACTTATGATCAATTGATAAAAAGGTGTATTAACTTAATTCTGTGTATTATACTTAAAATCCAATATAAGGATTCCTAACAAGCTGATTAAAATTCATTTGTATTCATCATCTTCGTATATTCACTATTTCTTTGTTTACGTAACTACAAATTGTATCCGAAATTCAACAAGCAGCCATTGATCAGAGCCGTATTAGATTCATAGTATCGAAGTTTTACCTAAGCTAATTTTTCTTTTCTTTGATTTTACGTAAAGACCATAGGACTCAAGATTACAAGTTTTTCTAAATTCAAGAAAAAAAATATTGTATACAGAATTCAAGAGCTTGACCAAAAAAGAAGTGAAAATAGTTATTATTGGGATTCACCTCCCCTTGTTTTTAAGCAAATGTCGCTTAAGATAAATAAATATCCTTGGTTGTGTAATTTTAGTAAAATCATTTAATAATACCAAAAAAAAAAAAAAAAAAAANGTAACTCTTCTTAATAGTCAAAGTTCCTCTGTTTTAGCAATCCTCTGTCTCGTTCTCATCTCTCACATGAACCATAACTTTTTCTAACATCACTCTCCTTTACACAACCCCAAAAATAGACCCTTCCTTCCTTCTCTCTCCGCTCACACAACCCCCAAAACTCTCTTCCCTCTTTACATTTATTTTACACCTTTAACCTCCTCTGTTCTTGCCCCTAATGGAACGGCTAGCCTCCGAACTCTTCCTCGTCGCCGGTAACCCTGACTCTTTCGTCGTCGACGACCTCCTTGACTTTTCTAACGACGACGGCCAAACTGATGACGGGTTTGACACCCTTCTTCCTGATTCTTCTTCTTCCGTCTCCACCGTCACTCTTACCGACAGCTCTAACTCCCCCTCCTCCGTTTTCACCGACAGCACTGCCTTTTCCCACGACCTCTATATTCCGGTATTTTCTTTTTCTAATTCACACCAAATAAGAATCTCATATTTATAGTTATATAACATGAACAAGTAAAAAAAAAAAAAAAAAA
>NC_025696.1:3732697-3791300 GCF_000633955.1 Camelina sativa | reverse complement strand
AAAAAAAAAAAAAAAAACATGAACAAGTAATATATATTTGGTGTGACTATATATAAATTTATGCATAGAGCAGCAAGCAATATAAAGTATAAATTTCTCAACTAATAACACGTTTTTTGTTTGCTTATTCTTCTATAATTATTACTTAATCAGAGTGAAGATTTAGCTGAGCTAGAATGGTTATCAAATATTGTGGAAGAAACATTCTCAGAAGAAGACCAAGACAAGCTTCACTTACTGTCCGGTTTAAAAAACCCTCAAACCATCGGGTCAACCCAGACCCACCTAATCAAACCCGAACCAGAACCTGATTTCGATCAGTTCATCGACACTGATGAATCAAACGTCGCCGTTCCGGCCAAAGCGAGGAGCAAGAGATCACGCTCTGCAGCTTCCACGTGGGCTTCTCGCCTTTTATCCTTAGCCGACTCCGACGAATCAAACCCCAAGAAGAAACAACGGAGAGTGAATGAGCAGCAAGACATGGCAGTAGAAATGGACGTAGACTGCGGAGGAGGGAGACGGTGTTTGCACTGCGCGACGGAGAAGACGCCGCAGTGGAGGACGGGACCGATGGGTCCGAAGACGCTTTGCAACGCGTGCGGAGTAAGGTACAAGTCAGGGAGGCTCGTGCCGGAGTATAGACCGGCTTCGAGCCCTACGTTTGTGATGGCGAGGCACTCGAACTCTCACCGGAAAGTGATGGAGCTCCGACGACAGAAGGAGATGAGAGACGAGCATATGCTGAGTCAGCTTAGGTGTGAGAATCTAATGATGGATATCAGATCCAACGGTGAAGATTTCTTAATCCATAACCACGTGGCTTCTGGTTTTTAGACACTTAATTTAACTTTCCTATTTCCACGTGGATAGTTTCGCAATAATTTGTTCTTTTTTCGTCTTTTAGCATTTTTATTTTTAATTTCCTTTTTAACATCTTAATTGTTTTTTTTTTCGTTTTCTGCAGACTACTACTACTACTGATATACTATTTGATAGCTTTTGTGTTGGTCTTCTTCTACTTCTTGAAATTTAAATTAGAAAGGTTATTAAAATAACTGTAGATAGGGTAGATACGAGTTTATTAATCATGATGTAGTAAGTATCATCAGTCTGTTTAATAATTGAACCAACTATAATTCAAAATGAATATAAAAAGTGTCGAGTGTGTATGAGAGACTGAGAGAGATTAAGTTGGTTGCGATCATATTAAAATCAAAATTCCGAGGAACTTACATGATATTAGTATATTACTAAGTGAAATTTTAAAATAAATTTACTATTTCCCAAAACTGGGTATCAGGTTAATTGTATATCAATATCTAGACAGGATTAGTGTGTACTTTGTTGTATTGTGTCTAAATTTAAATAGTATTCGTATTCACCCAAAACACCGGGATCCAAGGTGGATGCTCGTTCATTTTGACAGATGAGTTTATTGTAATTTTAATTTATTAAACTTTTAACTTCTTTCACGTTTTACATTCTGACAATATTCGAGAAAATCTGATGCTTTTGTATATTAATCTGAAATTTATCATTTTACCAACAAACAAAAGAAAAGAAAAAATCTGAAATATATTCACTATAATAAAGGGACAATACAAATTTGGCACAGCACAAAAGTCATATATAAGTTATAAATTTAGAATTAAATAAAGGAAAATGGAGCATAGATTGAGGTGCTCGTCACATGCATTCTCATGCAAACCTAACCAGCAAGTGGGCGAGATTTATGATGTATGGAGTATTATATATCTATAAATGGTCCTCCTCTTAACTAACATTAAATTAAATATTTCATATTTGATAGATAGAGGTAAATGTCCAAATGTATATAATTTTGTGTTGTTTAAGCCAACATTATTATCACTTTTAAATGCGCAAACAAATTCTTATATATCACTCAGTTGAACTATACACTTTGATCTGCAGATTTACCAAATGGTAAGCTTAAATTAATTTACAAAAGGTCAAAAGCCTATATATGCTTTTCACTGTAAGTAACATGATCTTATACCGAAACTCTTTTCGAAATTTCTCTCACTCTCTTTTAATTATTTGTTAACTAGGATCCAAACATAACTGTTAGATACATAGCATTTGGTTATTTGTGTATTAAAATTATACGTGGTTCTTTATGTTGTTTAATATCATATCCATAAAGGGAAGAAAAGAATACGTAAAAGCACACATATATAAAAATTATGGAGTCATGTGAGTATGTTGCGTATACTGTATGCCATGTGGTTCATATTGATATTTATATAGATAATGTGGAATCATAACGGTCCAACGTAGCGTTCTGTACTTTGGGGAAGACTTCAACGTCACTCAAAGAAACTAAGAAAAGAAAGTATCAAAAGCAAAATCCACTCCAAAGTAACCAGTATGTATAATGTAGACTAATATAAAAGAATAATAAGAAGGAGAAAAGAAAGAACAGAAAACTTAAAACACGAAAAGAGGACTACATATACGCTACACACATACAAATGAAATAAAATTTAGTAAAAACACTAATTAGAATCATTTCTAACAAAAGCACTCAGACACGTACGTACTAGAAATTGATTATGGTAGTACGACGTGAGAAAGTGTCACAGTACGTTTTCTACTAGTGTCCGGAAGCTTTTAAAATGATGAGAGTCAGAAGACTCAAAACATGTTGGTACAGGGTTAGATTCTCTTTAAAATCACTGTACATCAGTAAAAGGAAAATATAGATTTATGTTTGAAATGACGATAGAGAGAACAACATGAATAAAGTAAAAAATAAATGAAATGACGATATTTTTGCTTTCAAAAGAAGAGTAATATATGAGAATGTTTCCTTTATTAGTTATAACAATGTTTCCCTAATTTTGACTAACAAATTTTGGTTGTAAGTTACAACTTGTAACCATGGTTTTGGAAGACAATACCCAAATATTACAAAGGGTAAAAACTTGTCAAGTGTCAGAACGTTATTGAGAAATTTACATGAATTCAACTCCAAATACTGTATGTAACCGGTAGAAGAACTACAACAACTAAATTAACCAACAACAAATCAAACATGTACCTTGTTTAATCATTACACAACAACATTGCCTTGCCTGAATTAACTTCAATCCTGGAGAAATAACAATCCCAAAAAGGAAGTACGCCAACAAAAAGCTCCGAATCAGAGTAAAGTTAGCCTACCGGTTATGGAATCAACCAACTCCTTTGGTCCTGCACAAGCAAAAGTAATGAACATGCTGAGGAACACCATCTGTTGTTCTTCTCTAGCTATATATAGAAGTTTAAGGAAAATATTGTCTCTACCCGGTCCAACTGCTAGAACCGTTCTTGATCCAGCCGCAACCTGTAAAATGCCAAGTTTTAGTTTCTAGTAAAACTTGTTAGCTTCTCACTACCGAAAGAAATTTCAACAAAAGTTCCGACTCAAGAACACTCTTCTCGTGTTTGATTAATAGAAACTTTACGCTTGGACTATGCTCTCAATAACTATTCAAATACGGGAGAGTAGAAAACTAAGATTCTTATACTTACCTCTGTTTTTCCAGCATCAGCTACAACAAAAGTCGGGAGGCCAACGCTCTCAGCCGCCTCTGTGATCTTATTCCTGAGAGCACAAAAAAGTAACGTAGCTTTCATATCTATACAAGACAACATATTAACATAAGTAAAGTAATCATATTTCTTGATCTGCATTTTGTCTGTTTCCCCAAGGATTTCACCTGCTTACATTTCTTGCTGGTTTTTACAACTGACGACTATCTTTGGTTGCCCATTTTCCTCCCATCGCCTCAGTAGGTATCGGTCACTGAAAGGATTAAGAATATAATAAAAAAACATTAACTTTGGAATGATACACTCTTTACCAAGTAAACAACTCAATACAGAAAAATATACCTCTGCATCAACTCTGCATACATGCCGGTGGCAGCATCTGAAAATATTAGAAAGTAAGTCATTTAACTTTCAGGACAAAACAAAAATCTCAGTGTTCAAACTTCAAATTTATTTTATAGGACACTTACGGGCACACTGTGATGCAATTTTTCCTGTTCTCATCTTTAAGTCTTGCCTTACTACCAAAACCTGTGATCAGAAAGCTCAAATTAGTGACAAAAAATGTTCTGATTTTAACTTCTAATAATCTAGAAATCTGGCATCATTATCATATCACCATCCTTGTATAAATTATGCAAGTCTGAAGCTCAAATGTCTGTAATTCGATGGGTTTCAATAGAAATCAGCTTGTATTATCACTAGGTTTTGTACCTAAGGACTTAAGTGATGATACTTTGCTCGAAAGTCCGAACCAATAAATTCTAGGTCCAATGAAAAGAGACTATGGTTACACTAGATGATAGACTAACCATTTTAAGCTCTTTGTCACTGCCATTGCCTGGTACAGAGCTCTGCTTCTGGACCTTGCTGGATAAAAGCCTGCTCCTTTTCACAGGAGATCTCACTTGCTGTGACAAATCCAATATCATACCTATGATGAATCCGATCACAACCCCTGGTATGAGATTCTCTGCCCTGAAACTCCCAGTTATCGACTTCTTCTCTTGTCTCTGATCATATTCACCAGAAAAAAGAAAACCATGATTCAACAAGAAAACTGGTTTAACAGCTACAAAACTACTTCAAGAGAAGCAAACATTCACAATTACATCACAAATCTCACGATTTTATTTGACAATGGACATACAGATAAGACCTATAGTCACTTCTAAACTACGAAGCCAAACACTTATGCACTTATAGCAAAGTAAAATATTGAAAAAGAATCAGCCTTTCACTAAGAAGAAAGAGCTCAAAAGAACATTATTAATCCAGAACTTGTAATCTGTTTAGTTTCAAATTTCCCTAAATCATTCATCAAACTCACCAACTGATTCCATTCTATCAAACTGTTTCAATTTCTCAGCCAGAGATAAAATTTGACAAAAAAATAAAGAATTAATAATCAACAAAAAAGACTGAATAAGACGAAATCAATACCATAGCTTGAGGCTGCGAAGAGTTTCGAGACGAAGGCCACATCGTACGCTTCTGGAGATTCTCCCTCGGCGACAGAAGAACAAAGCTTAAGGCCTTACCTTAATAATCTAAGACCATGACCATGAATATGAAGAAGAGAGATAAGAGCAGCTTTTGTAACCGTAAAACGTCAGGATGTTCATATACCTTATTATTAAACGACGGGTTGTTTGGGTAGCTAAATAGACAATCTGGCAACATATATGGTCAAATTAGAAAACTTTTAAAAGTATTTAGCTACTAATGTAATTACTACAAATTAATGTACCCTTCAACACGGTGCGTTTTAACGTCGTCCCTTTTTCTTTTCTGGTCAGTTCAGTTTCAGTTCTTCATCTCCCTCCTGAAAGCTGAGAACCCCAATCTAAAACCCTAACGGCCATTACTACAATCGGAGCTCCGAAATGCCGGGTATGACTTCGGAATCCAGCGGCGGAGAATTGGTTCCGTTTACAACGAAGGAAAAAGCTCCGGTGCTGTATCCTCTAAGCTACGGCCTCAAGTCTCCGGTTCATAGGCTTTCCATATCCTGGGGTTGCGGAAACAACCTACGCGTCACGGTTTTAACGAATCCTGAGTTACGCGAGGATGACGGAGAAGCTGGTGGTAAGGTCGTAAACGTGAGTCTTAACGGCGAGGATGGCGAAATCAGTGACGCACAACGGCGAAGGATCGCTTATGGATCGGTTTCACCATTCGCGCTTTTGCAGAGCAGGAGAAACTCAATTTCGAGTTTGTCTAAGATGGATATGAGTCCCACTCTGTACCAGACTGCGTGGTGAGGACACTCTTAATTCCTAATCCTTAAATTATCAGATTTTGCTCGTTCAAGGCTTATCGTTGCATCTGAATGATTACACTATCATAGCTTTGTCAATTGAAATTTCACTCTTATGATTAGACTTGTAAAGTGTGTTTGAGAAATCTGGATTGTCATAATGGTTATCAGGTGGGAATACGTAATGGAATACAGCAAGGATATTAAATCTCTCCTTAGTAATACAATATCTTCACCCTCTCCTTTGATTGAAGACCCAAGATCAGTTATAAAGGTAGGGTCTTTCTGGTTTAGCATTGTAATTAAGCTTTATTTCTTATAACAATTGAACTCTTCCACGAGTGAGTATAGCTTTGAGAGTGGGAACTTTGTTAATGGATTTTCCCATTAACATACATATGCAGGATGCTGAGGAACCAACTTCTTTAAAGGCTGCGTGGGAGTTGATGGAATTATTATATGCAGATAAGACATGTCTGTCTTGGTTGCCAGAACGTCTCGTTGATTGGCTATCTGTAATTAGTTTCTTCCCACAATACTTAACCTATCTTTAATTTGTACTCTAGAGTTTTTTTTAACCTATCATTAATGTCATGGCAGGACTACGATATACTCCTTTCAAGCTCACATCCTACAGTCTACTCGAAACTCAAGGATTTCCAGAAGGAACTTGTTGGCTTACAGGTTTGGTCTCCTCTAAGAAGTCAATAGAAGATTTGGTAGTTTTCTCATATGAGAAGTGATTAAAGGACTGAATTTATTTATGCGCTTATGTGCCTTTGCAGGTCATCGAGGATGATCCAAGATACTGGGAAGTGATGGCATCTGCTCTATCAGTTGGTTGGCTAGAAATAGTGGTTAGTACATTTTTTTGGGATTGGAGGTTCTTTGTAATTTGGTCTTTAAAGTTTTGCAATATGAGAAATGTTCTATCTATACTTATATTCAGGTGAAGTTGTTACACTTACATGGTTCTTATCAACTAGACCAGCTGGGAAATCGTGAGGTTAGAATGAAGTAGTTCATGTTTGAGATTTATGTCATATGGAGTGATTAGATACGTGCTATTCATAATGTAATACAAACTTGATGAAGTAGACAGAAAATGGTCTGGTAGAAGCCGTTGCTGTCCTCGTTTCAAAAATGCCACGAATGCGTCCAAACCTAGAAGATGGGAAGTTTGGTGAATGCTTTGCAGCAAAGCCTGACTTTATGAAGGTATGTTAGAAAGGTGTATGTTTTATCCTAACTCTTTTTAGTGTATTTTATGATGTGTCTAGACTCATCTTACCATTTTTGCCAGACACGAGAAAGATGGCAGTCCCAGATAACTAAACTAGAGTGCAGTGCCTTCTGGGTTCAATGTGCTCACCATCAGACCCGTGAGGGCTTGAGAAATATGTTGAGGATCATGATAGGAAATGCTGATTGCCTCACAGCTGCGACATGTAATTGGGTGGAGCTTTTTGTTTCACATCTTCTATATCTCAGGCCATTCACAAAGGTGAATATGCTTTACCTGCTGTTTTTCTATTTAAATTTGAGCTGTGTATTTTTTTTTATTCGATCTCTATTATTAAATAGGAAACTTGAAAATTCAATCAATACCATTTTGCGTTGCAGGGATTAGATGGCATGCATAACCTAGCCGTGAAATGTATTCAGTCAAAGCCAGTTAGCACTTCCCATAAGCTTCTAAGACTGCTTATTGGAATTCTCGGAGAAAATACTGAGGTCAGTTGTACATCTTAAACCCAGTCAGAGGTGCAACTGTTTCAGCTCTTCGCCACTTTCTAATCCAGCATGGTGTATATAAATACTGCAGGTTGTTCTGGCAGAGTGTTCCAAAGAGTTTGGCTCCTGGTAGGCAGGCGGTCTTTGTTTAGTGTTAGTAACTTTATTGAGTATGTTATCTATAAGAATCAAGACGAGACTGTTCTTGTTGTTAGGATGGTTGCACATGCCATGGAATTATTGACAGCTGGAAGCGATGAAGGTGAAGTTCTTGTACATGAGGAGCAGCGAAAGTTGGGTGGAATCAATATGGAAGAGCTCCATAGACTCGTTTATGCTCAAGTTCTTTCTTCTCATGCTTTGACTTGGCAGGTACATTTCTTTTATGACTTATGAAGTACCTTTCCTGTAATCGAATTGGTACCTTTCTTATTATACTTATTGTTATATTAAACTCTTTCTGTTTCTGTTTGAAATTTTGCAGATAGCTCCTATTTATCTAGCATCGTGCGAGAAACAGGGATTAGCCTTATTAGAGTTGTTATTCTACAGGCAGCCTGTTCAAGACAATCAGTTGCTTATTAAGGTTTTGTTTATTGCATCTGTACATCAATTTCTAATTCTCTTTAGTCGTTTAAAATTCTATGATCTTGTCAGAAGCCTTCATTTGGTACTTATGTTTTCTTGTTGCAGAGCCTAGAGATTTGCCGTCTATATGAACTCTATAATGTCAGCGCTAAACTTATGAAGGTATTGATAAATTGAGGCACTTTTCTACGCTCGTGTTCTCTAATCTCAAAAAGGATTTCTTCTGAAGTAAGTTACGGTGTTCAGATTTCTGGAGTGCATCACTGGAAACATGGGAGGAAAGGGTCTGGTATATTTTGGCTCCAACAAGCCCAGGACGAACATTGTCTCAGCGTGATTGCTCAACAGCTGTTTGATTCTGTTGGAAAGTCATTGTCTGATGAAAGTCTCAAGGTATATTTTCTATAAGCCATACTCAAAGCAAGTTTCAGTTTATAACATCACTGTCGGTTCTACCTGTGCACTAGATGACATTGTTACATTTCATACATGCAGCAATGGGAAGGCCTGATCGAGTTGCTGGGCTCGGAATCAAAGATCTCTGGTGGTCTCGATTTTCTTCACAAGTAATAATCATCATCTCTCACTCTCTTTGCAAATGACTTGTTTTTTTTTTGTAAAACTCTGCCCCAGCATTATTTAATTATCATGGATGCCATAACATTCCAGGTATAGAGATTTCAAGAGATCACTGAAGCTAGTCCATGATGGAAAAAGTATAGATGCAGCTCATGAAGCCGTGGAGAGACTTGTATCGGTGTGTAGTACAACATCTCTCTTAACTCATATTTTGTTCTCCTCTGAGTTATTGGAAACTAATGCCATTTGAATGACTGCAGCTAATGAAGAGCCCTTCTACTCCTCAACGGTTCTGGCTTCCTCTTCTGCATGATTCGGTAAATAAACCAAATCTTGTTTTTATCTTTTCTTTTCTTTGATTTCCCAACTAAGAGAAAATGCGCAACTAAAAGAGATTTTGTGTTGTGCAGTTGAAGCTGTTGAATTGGCCAGAACGGTCGCTGCTGAATGTAACACAGACGAACCTGATGTTGAACAAATTACAAGAGCTATCAGTTGCAAGGTTAAGACCAGGCTTCATAGAAACTGATTTGTCATCTCAAGCTGTGGGTTCTGTGAGGGTTGCTCTAGCAACCAATCTTGGACGTGCTTTTCTTGAAGAATGTTAGCGCGCCGGTTTGAGACTGAATAAACTATGGGGGTGTATTGAAAGTGGAATTTTGAAGGATTTTGGATTTCTTTTAAAATCACTTGTTATTCAATTAAGGATTTCTAAATCACTTCTCAAATCCAATGTTATTGAATATGAAATTTGTAAAAAAATCATTCAAAATCATTCACAATTTCTGTTATTCAATCAAAAATTTGTAAAAATCATATTAAATCCTCTGTTATTCAAGACATAACTTTTTTTTGATAAAATCATAACAGAAATTTTGAGAGACTTTGTATACATTTTTGTAAGAGAAATCATGTTTGAAAAATCACACATTTACAAGTGTGATTTGGGAATGATTGGTTTAAAAAAAACAATTCACATAAACGTAGGAAAAAAGTCATTTTCCACTTTCTTATCTAGTGTTCATCTCTTTTTTGAACAAAAAAGCTCAGAAGACGTGTCTTGAATATTCTGAATTTGATTCATATATCAAAGACTATTCTGAATTTGATTGATATAATCAAAGAGGTTTGTACCTCTCATATATGGTTCATTTATCGAGAGAGACTATGTTAGATTTTCTATGTTGCTTTTAAAATCTTCTAACAAAATTTTGTTATAGCATCAGCCGAAACTTCAAACTCAACAGTACCATCATGTTTCATAGTAGCTAACTAGCTATTTGGTTCAACAATTTAATTAAGCTGCAATTTTAAAAGTAATACCCAAGTAACATTGCCCAGAAAAGTAATTTCTGATGTCAGATTGGAAGTATACCCATCATGTTATATTGCTGATGTCACATGTAATTATAATTTATACAATGCACCATGGTTATACTCAGCAATATAAATTAAACAAAACCAAAGAACATGAACATGACTTGCCCAGAAAATATGATGGTGACTTTTGTATTAAATGTGATTTTGTGGAGAATCTCATAAAATCACCCTAAAATTATTTTCAAAATCTCACCAAATCTCATGAAATCACAAATTAATTTTTCTTGTTAAAAATGAAAAATAACACCAAATCCACCAAATACCTTAAAACCCCACATTAAATCTTCTAAAATCCCAAATATCATAAATCTCACAAAATCCTTCAAAATTCCACTTTCAATACACCCCCCTATGAGCTCAATATGTATTCTTGTGTATGGGTTTTGTACGACGTCATTAACTCTGTATTTTCGATCGTCACATTTTTTTTATTTTTTTTCGATTAATACAGTTTAACAAAAAAAAAAATCCCCTTTTAATAAAAGGGAAGTACACGACTTAGTTTTAATAGACTTTATATTTTTAATAAATAGTTACAAATGGTTACAAATGGTTACAAATGGTTACAAATAGGTTATACATAGGATATACATTAATCCACAAAGCAAACGGTGACACCTAAATATTCCAATTTGATAATTGATATATCTTTGGTAACAAATAAAATTGCGGAGCAAACGGTTACACCTAAATATTCTAAATTGATAATTGATATATAGATCTTTAGTAACAAGTAAAATCGTCGATATTCCCAACTATATTTTAGGAATGTTTTAGTCTTATATCATATTGTTTTCAAAGAATTTTAAACACAGATTTTATTGATAAACCACAACGTTAAACAACTTATTAAAGGAGATAAAAATATAATGTGAATTTATTATATTTAAAACGGGTCCTATATAATAAAACGGAAGTGCACAACCTGTTTTTGTAGACTATATAATTTTTATAAGTTGGTTACAAAATAGTTTATAGATTAAATATAGGTTGGTTATAAAAAAAAATGTTATAAATTAATTGGTCAATATGCTATACAATTTCTAAAATATATTTAGTATTCTATGTATTGTTACAAAATATATATTGTTAGGCATAAAAAGGAATAAAATCTTGGTAATTTATCACACTTAATCGTGATTTCCGATATCTTATTGTGCAGTTAAAAATAAAATCTTACCTAAGCACGGGTCATTTTTTTTTTTTTTCGTCTGAATGATTTTCCATTATAACTTACGATTGTGAAATACAGGGGTGGAATGCGTTGTTGAGACACTAAGCTGGAGGAAAACAAAGATATCCCTAGAAACTAAAGCCCAAAAGAGGGAAACTACACCCAAACAAGGGAAACTATACTGAAAAACAAACTACAGAACCTGAAAGAACACACAAATGGAATAGTCCCAATTAAGCCCAAACAAAAGAACCACGGAGAAGGCGAGTTGAAGTAGAACGAATCGGGGAACCTGACAGAGAAGATGACGAAGGAAGATGAACGCACTAGCACAAGGAAGACGACCAAACCAACCTTCTAGCAAAACCGGAGGAAACCCAATCAAGTGGGTAAACTGAACCATCCACGCTTTGCAATAAGAGGAACCCGAAAGAAAACTCAGCCATGTAAGGGCAAACAGAAACGAACCACAAGCATAATCCAAAACAGATTACCGTAGTAGAACAAGTCAACCAGGCTAATAACTAAATCAATGAAGAGAGGCCACAAAAGAGCTGATACCGGAATTGCACGAGAAGGCCAACCCGTAGATTAAGGACCTCTAAATCCAAAGATCTAGCCTAAACCAACAATTAGACCGTCCTAAACAAAGAAAGACATAAGCGATCAAACAAAATAAAACCCAAGCCAAGTCACTTAACACAACCCAAAGAGGAGGAACCCATAAACAATGAAGCCGTTGTCGCAAAACTAGAGAGAACTTCAAAGCGAATTCAGGGAAACCAGAAGCTGACTAAATACAAGCCTCAGTCGAGACAGCACCACCGCAAAGCCAAACAAAATCCAAGAAAAAGCTCTTACGATCCACCTCGAAAGCAACCGGAACATGCGACAAGTCATCACCAACTCACAATCAAACGAGAACAGAGCCGATGAACTAGAGAGTCGAGACATTAAAACCAGATCGGGAACCTTAAACCTCCACGACCAGATCGAAAAGACGAAAAGATCGAAAAACCTAAGCACGGGTCATATTAAAACACTTTCATTAAACATGTTCAAAAATTAAAATAAAAACAAACAACAAACATAACCATATCTCATACATAAAATTACAAAATTAACAATATAAACTTACAAAATAGATGTTTTTTTCAAGCTATCATATTTAACATATGATTTTATTGCATAATGTTTTATCCAAAAAAACTTTTAAAAACAATCATATAGAATAAATTATGCAATTTCAACCCGTGCTCTAGCACCGATCATATTCTAGTTGAGTTTGTATTATAACAAATCCACGTAATGTCATCTTGATGAAGTAATAGACTGAAAAATCTGAAAAAAAAAAACAAAAATCAATTTTGTAACTGGACCGGTTAAAACCGGTTTAGTTAGTCCTTTGAAACGACACAGTTTTAGCAATATATTTAATATATTTTGTTCATCTCCTTCTATCCAAAGCCCAGCGGAGTTGAGGAGATATAGACAAGAGAGAAAGGTTTATTCAAAGTTAAGCCATGGCAACGAGAGCTTTGCTCGCCGTTATATCTGCGTCTCCGAATCGCTGCTTCATCTCATCGAGCAGGATCGAAATCCAATCTTCAGTTTCTTCTTTTTCAAGTCTAAATTTCCAAAGACACAGTAGAAAAATCCACAGAATAGCTCGAAGTTACTCGTCTGACAAGGATTCCTCCGTTCTTCCGCCGCCGGAAGTTTCCCGTCTGGCAGAGACAGCTCGAATCTCTCTAACTCCGGCAGAGGTATCATTTTATTACTCTCTCTCTCTCCTTCTTTGTCGAATTGAGTTCTCTCACATTTGTTCCTCTTCTATTGTGTTTTGTTCAGATAGAGGAATGTGAAACTAAAATTCGTCGAGTCATTGACTGGTTAGTATTACTAACCAAACCCTAAACCCTCAGTCTATAGTTGCCTTCCACGATTATGTTGTTGATTGGTGAAAAAATGCAGGTTTGGCCAGCTTCAACAAGTTGATGTTAACAGTGTGGAACCAGCGATCAGAGCAGGTCAGAATCATACTTTACTCTATTTTCTTGTAGTGAACTTGTGGTTTTGTTGGTCTGCGTCTATGAAACATTAATGTAAAGAGTGGAACCTTTGGAAAAGAAAAAAAAAAAAGAAGAATCATTTTGTGAGTTCCAATAGCAAATTTAGTTGAAAGTAAGATTTGTTGCGTCCATCTCGCAAATGGCCGCTCATTGTGAGGTTTGTTTGTGGTTCATGTAGACTCATGTAACAGATCCTTTTAAGCTAAAGCTGATTGGTATTAGGTGCAAGTCTTTGTAGTCTTTTAACACATTCTCTTGGTTAGATCTGAGTAGGCATATATGGTTTTACTGTAATAAGATGTCCTAGTTATCAATATTGTTCCGTTTGGCTATCCGGAAATTTAACTGCCTATTTTCAATATTTGGTAGATATGGATGGTGGAAATTTGCGAGAAGATTCTCCTGAAACATTTGAGAACGGGTTTGCTCTTTATACAGTTTTCTCCCATCTGGTATAATAGAATGATTCCAGTTTTAAGATGAAAGCCATTTACTTAACTCTTGAGTGGTTTGATATTCCTCAAACAGGGACAGTATAAGAGCTTCCATTCCAAGCTTTGAGGAAGCATATTTAAAAGTCCCTAAAATACTTAACAAAGAGTGACTTTTCAGGTACCTTATGATTTTAGCTTATTTGTTAAGATAAAATCTCCTTAGTGGAAAGAAGATTGTGCATTGATTTTCTTTGTTGTGTATGTCTTTTATGTGCAGCTTCTTGGAGTTGTTTGGCTGGAGAGAATCATTGTCAGATCTGGTTCTTGTTGAGAACAAAATTGCGTCAAAATTGTTAAGGCACGTAGGCTATTGCTCTACATCATTTTGTTCACGAGTTCCCACAACCTTATATGCATGTAGAGCTAAACTCAAATCAGTTTTGCGTTTTGATCCCGGCTTATTTTGAATCCTGTGTGTTTTAAGCCCGATCGGTTATGAAATCGGACTGAACTATTGGTCTACGACATTCATGTTCATAACATTCCTACTTTGAAAAGTGTTTGATATTATGTGGATGTAGAAGAGAGACAATAAATAGTGCATGAACAAATCATCAAACCAATATAACATCATTTAAAACGGCAAAACAAGCAACCGGTTGCATTTTCTGAGTTCATCTTATACATTGGTTTAAATATTATCCAAGTTCATGACATACCTATCTCAGCCTTGTGTTGAGTATAATGTGGAATAACGTAGGAAGAAGAGAGACAACAAGAGTGCACCGATACAATTACCAAACCAAAAAAAGAGAATATTTGTAGTGAAGACATTTATCATTTAAAATCACAAAACAACATCCCAGTCAGGATCATCCGAGAGATCCATCAACGTTACCAAAAAGAACACAAGATGGATCTTGGCGTGAGAAACAAAATAAAAGCATGTTTTCAGGATTATTCTTTTCTTTTCCTACTTTTCCTAAGAGTTAGCTATATTCACCTGAAAAAATCTTTGAATCAGCTTGTGCACAAACCAGAAGACGCCTTTGAAAAAAACGAGCTCCCTCCACCTTGTTTTGTATAAATTATGGTTTGGTTTGTGTCTCACGACTGCCAGAACAGCTCGGAATCATCACTGTACAAGGAGTAATCTTGTATCTCGAGGTTTGCAACGTGCCAGTTTACAAGTTGGGATTGCAAGACTTTGCACAGAAACAAAGCGACTGGGAATATCCACCACTCGTTCTCATCCCTGCAAAAGAAATAGAAGTTAGTTACTGATGCAAAAAGGAATGTGTTTTTTGGTTTGAACTTAAAGTGAAGTTTGTTTTCTTCTCTCACATGCTGATGTTCCATGGCTGGAGATACGGGATTTTTTTCCCAGAGGATGAGCCATGATAGTGAACATATCCACACACAAACGCAACAACCTGCAAAACCACACCAGGCCCAAAAGGATTTGTACTCATGTAAGAGGAAGTTGCAGAAACTAGACAAGGCGACTTTTAAGATGTAGCATTTGCATATCAAGATAAATACTTACGACGTTGACCAAGGATGTGACGTTCCACAATGCATAAACGCGTGTGCGACCAGCAGAGCGCCTTGGTCCGTGGCTAAACAAAGCGCTGACCCCGGCAGGGAATGTGAAAATGATGCTGAGAGGTAAGATAAACATAGCGAGAAAAACATCCAGCAAAGATATCGAGTAGAGTTGGAGCAGCGTGAGTAACATTAGAGTTAGATCTCCTAGGAGTAGAACCGAGATAACCAGACCAACCAGATCCTACGAACGACACGGAAAATTACAGATTTCAAAATAGGGATAAAAGAGGCAAACATGCTTGAAGCAAAGACGAAGTAGTAGGGAGGCTTTACCTGATGGCCAACAGGTTTTGTGTTATGAATCAAGAAGGAGATGAGGGAAAGGACATCTTTTTCTTCTTTGAGAAATTGTAAGCTTCCAATGTCTATGATTTCTCCACACTCTCGATGCCTCACGTGGTTGATTGCGCTTCTTAGGGGTTGAATACTATGCAAATTTTCCCTAAAATCATCAGAGGAGTTCTCAATTTGTGTCCCCCTGCATATTAAAAAATTAAAGAACGTCTGGATCTTTCGCAGTACTGTGCTTGGCAAATAAACAGCAGAGAGAATCAAAGTGAACTTTCTTACCATGGATGCTGCTGTTCTGTTTCATCAAGACTGCTTCTTGCTGATGGCACGTCATCTACAATGGTGTGAACAAGGATTCCATACTGGCAAGACGACGAAGACAATGCCTGAAACCTAGCTAGGTCGACACGTACACCATGTCTTTTCAAAGCAGGGTTTCCATGAGTTTCAATCCATCTCAGAACAGAGCGAAACGTGGACCTCAATTTCCCTTGCTGAACTAGACGCAGCTGAGCGTTCAGACCAGCAACAAAGCGGTACCAAGTGGTTGGTGGAACCAACTATAAAAAGGGGATAAATTCATTACGATATTGCAGTCAATGACAGTAATCCATATAGGTGAAGCAAGTAAAAGACCAGGCCACATAGATCAGTCTATATGAAACAAAAAAAACGGACCTGGCTCAGAAGACTGGTCAGAATATCGTCACTTTGGAGTGAGTAATAGGCCATGTAACTTCCGTCTCCTCCAAATATTAAAGGCATTGGAAGTCTTCGATGAACTGGAGGAGGAAGATCGCTTCTCTTTTCATCACCACCAAGGAAGAAATCTAGATGACCTAACATCAAATCAGGAGTAGCAGCTACCTGCACATCACAAATTTTAATGAATCGCAATCCTTTGTTTTGCCATCTTTTAACAATGAAATGGAACCTTTTTCAAAAAACATATAAGCTCCAACCTCACGACTAAGATCCTATCAAAACTATGATGACTGCTCACCAATTTCAGAAACTATGATTGGCCTTTTCTCTGTCTTGCTAATATATACCATGTTCTAAAGGTAGTAAGTAGACTGCATTGCTCAATAGGTGAATATGTACCTTTAGCCCTTCATATAATGCTCTAGAACGACAAGAGCGTAGACAAGAATGGTCATATTCTGATCGAACAAAGTCACGGAGTTTCTGAAATTTCAGCCTTCGGCGTGATTGCTGCCATGACCATGCAAGAGGATAGACAAGAACTGAAAGCATAATGTAAATCGCACCCTCCCACCACTGGTATGCAGCTATAGCATTGACCTCATCAACAAACCCATTAAACGCAGCCTCGTACCTAGAGAAAATTCAAATTAGGAGAGGCTAAAACAATGTATTCCAAAAACTACGTTCAAGCACAAACATATTATCACCAAAAGGTAAAAATTAACAGCTAAATAACTAACTTACACAATCTCTTTTATTTCCTCTGGGGGTGTATGAGAAAGATGCCAAGGTTCACTGAACGTATTAGGACCTAAGAAATAGATCCTATGCATGTGACCCTGTGATTCCTCCACCCTGCTCGTCTCCATCACCTGATAAAAATTAAATACAATATTAATGTTACAAGACATTAACTATAAAAGGAGCACTTCAACAATTGTATATAATCTACTCAATTAAGATAGCAAACACAGGTTTTATAATCATGTTTTTGTAACCTATTTCAAAAAAATTCTTTCTTTCTATAAGTTCCAGCGAGATATTTCAGAATTATCGGTCAATAGGAGGACCATCTAGTAGCAACAACAAAACCTTGGCATCTATTGTTATGTTCCATTCACATGACATCTCCCTTTAAAAAAAATCATCCAGACTCAGATAAAGGATAAAGATTAAGCAAACCTCGTTCAAGGACTCGAGGAATGGAAATGAGTGATCAATCTGAGAGCCATGATGGGTCGGGGCAGACCCATGTAAATCGTCACCACTAACAAATTTCATCCGGGCGACACTGAAAACAAGTGCAAGTAGGAGGAGCACAACTACTAAAAGAACACCAAACAACCAGGGACCACCAAATGTGTATACAAGCTCTTCAAGCGTAGTATAACAGTGTGGCATGTGGTATCTATCCGAAATGCATTTATATGGACAAGGAGTTTCTGCAACACCGCCTGTCAAGAAACAAGTAAACACAACAAATTTTGTGTATCAGATACAGTACGGATAATATAAATAAAGACAGGGGAAACACATTGCAGCAAAAATCATTTTCTCAATAAACTGATCAATGTTCCAATTAAAAAAAAGTACCTCGAACAGTGACATATGCAGCACGATGGGGAAGCTCATTAGCCGGACAAAGATGACAAAGAGCTTTATCAGATCCAGTAACATTTTTATAAGTGCCAGATGGACATTCCTGTAGAATATTTAAACGTGTAGATAGTTGAAGTATGCTTTTTAATATTGGTCGACAGTTGAAGCTGTGTTAAACTAATAAAGTTGGAGAGCCACAGCTCGTAAAAAGGATGAACTACATAAATGTAATAGATAATGAAATACATTTATCAACAGATAATAAAAAGGACACAAAACATCTCTGGCCTAAGCAGGTCTGACTTTATGTGTTAGATATACTTGCTATTGTTTGGTTAGAATAGAGAATGTAATATTACCTGAAACCATTTTACTAAAACCTAGTAGAGAGTACATGAAAACTAGAAACATGTTTTGATGCAGAGAAACAATAACACATGAAGAAGTTCAACACTACCTCGCAAAATAAACCATAGAGCCCTTCTGGACAAGCTTTGCCAGTCAAAGTTCCATTCCCTCCAACGTTATCTTCAATGATACCCATCCCTCCACTGTAAACCATTATTGGAATCACATGTTAAGTTCTAGAAATACATTAAGAAGAGTAACTAGAGTGCTTACATAAACTAAAGAAAGAATTAATTGTTTCTCCAAGATGGCAATCGCAAATACGTTATCATAATATATTATAAAAGGTCGTTGCGTATGGACTTCTTATAACAAACCTTACATAAATTCTTCCCTTTACTATGGCAACGGGATGATAGACATCACCAGTGGGAATGTCTGACCAGTGAAAATGAATCCTTCCACCACTTCCCCCACCACCTCCCTTTAGGCTTCCATTTCCTCCAACACTAGAGAGAATCGCAGACCTCCCTATCTCAAGTGTGCGCAAGAATAAAAGTACGGTTCCACCTGAACCACCACCAGGTCCTAGACTTGAATTACTTAGGCCTTTCAGCGTCTTCCTGGGACTTTCACCATCAGTTGTTATCGAGCCTTCCAGTGACAGGCTTGAAAGTGGGTGCTCAAGTGAACCAATCACTTCACAAATTGGTATAAAACAAATTATTAGGAAGACTTACATTTTAGAGACAGTTGATATATTACAGGAAACAGGTCGAACTGAACTAAACACTACACAAATTTGTAGAAAAAGATTATTAGGAAGTGATAAATTTCAGAAACAATTGGTATTTTGGTAGGAAACAGGTCGAAGTGAACCAGTCACTTCTCAATAGAGATAGTGAGCAGGTGGTGACACCAGATGAGAAATAGTAAGCTCTACATTAGGTCAATGATTACTTCACTTTTCTCGTATTGAAGTTTCAAAATTAATCATGTTAAATCGAGGATTAAGTTGATACTATCTGAAAGTTGAAAATTCCAAAAACCAAATGGTCAACATATCTTACCAATGATTCCTCCACCAGCAACTGAATCTGTTGACTCTTCATTTCCACTTCCACTGCCAAGTTCACATGGTAGGTCTGAATTTCCATAAGAATCTCCACCCTCGATGCAAGTATGATTGTAACACCCGTTTCCGCCTTTACCACCATGTCCACCACCACTCCCAATACCGCTTCTCAGAAACCTACCTGCCCCAACTCCACCTTTGCAGCCTGTGTGCATAATCAAATCACTTAAAAGCTGGTTCACGATAGATATATGAAAGACAGAAAGCAAAGACTAATCAGGAGAATCATCTTAAATAAGTATGTGGCTTACCCATCCCTTCTGCGGATATTGTTCCAGAAGAGCGAACGATTACCGTTCTTGCCAGATGGAATTGGATTACAGATCCTTTGATGAGACCTTCAACAGTAATATCTTCAACTCGGCAGATCTGCAACAGAGACTAGTTAGAACAGCAAAACACCTTCTTTTGTAATATATTATTTCCGTAAATAAGCACCTGAAGAGTGAATGGAAGGGATGAATTGACATTGCAGTCCTCCGGCGGGTGTAGTAGTTCAACAGGGCAATCTTGGCGTTGACAGTAAAGCTTTGGGGTACTTTGAATAAACCAACCACAAAATATTAGAGGCTCAGTACAACAAAACAAAATATTAAGAAAAATACTTTTGTGGAAGGATCGCTCGAACCTTCAGAACTTACAGGCCACCAGTTGATGCATTCTGCAAAGGACCACGCAAAACCGCTCCGACTCCAACCTTCACGAATCAAAGAAATAACTGTTAGCCAGGAAAACCTTTTGTCTTCTACTGGTTCTCACTTATGTCTGAACTCAAATGTCCTGAATATAGAAAAGAGCTCTATTGTTTCCCTCTTAAAGATAGTAGGGAAAGCAAAACACTTAATCCGACATAAATGAAAGTAATAGCCCTAAACCAAGTCATACCAAGTAGAACCACAACTATCTGAGCCTCCACATCTAACAGCCCATATAAGGCAAAAAAAAGGTCACAAAAGCATGATGTAGTTTATTTTTTTTACCTGGATGCTATAAAACAGAGACAAAATCAGACGCTGTGCTTCAATTGTATCTCCTCTGCCTGTAAGAGTCAACAGACCCTGCCCATGTACTCCGAGGTTTCCATTGGATTGGATCACGGAGGAATCCTAAATAAAGAAACGAGCATAGAATAGGACATCAGATTTGTCTATAATTCAGCGACACGACAAAGAAATCAATAATAAATATTTGACTAGAATACCTTAAGCACCAACAGATTACTAATTTCGAGCATTGAAGTTCCCAATATTGTCACACCACCGCCATCTATAAACATTCTTGACTTCAACATCAGAAACACCTTTACTGTCATCCGTAAAGCCCCGTAAACCTGATACATATCATAGAGGTTAACATAGTATGTAGAAGGAAGAAAAATATATCTTTCTAAAACTAATCGGATACCTTGATAGCAGAATTACTAATCAAGAGTTCTTCAGCAAGTAATTCAAATTCAGAAGAAGCATAACGTGGAAGACCAAAGTTCAACTCTCCACCATTTGACAAACTTATCAGTCCTTGAACCTGTAAAACCGGGAAATTGTATAAATTTCGTCAGGACCTACAACAATATTCTTAAAGGTTCAAAAAAAAAATTAGTAATAGAACCTCATCATTTCATATATTTCTGCCAGAGAAAATAATATGTCAATCGATTAATATAGAAGAGAGATCAAGACTCATTGAAATGAGAACATCAACACAAACATAACTTCTTCACAAAAACAAAAAGTTTGTATCGCTGGATGAAACTTGTTCATAGAAATTAACAAGAACATATATCTACTTTCACAAATCACAAACCTGGACACGGCTCCAGCGCAAGGGAACAGCAACCTTTGCACGATTTCGGATATACAAATTGGTGAAAAGGCGATGATTAGGGAACTCCAGGAGAAGAGTGTCTGTAAATGTTGTCTTATTGTGGTTGTCGATAGTTAAGCTCTCCGAAATAACATCATACAGAGTTCCAGCAGCTCCAGCATTTTCTGGACAACCAAAACTACTACCTCCTACAAAGAGTAAATTTGAATCGGACTGTCACAATCACAAATACTTAAACAAAAGAGGGGACCATCAAGATGAGTTGTTAAAAGACCAAACTGAAGCTAACCATGGAAAAAGATTTTTGGGTCAGAATGGCGGCTGTATATATGAACGGATACCCGTCCAGCACCTCCACCAGCATAACCATCACCTCCAGATGCACTTAAACGACCATTTCCTGCCCTGTAGCATGACCCAAAACAAAAGTTTCAGAAACCAAGAAGAGCTCAAAAAAAAACTTTTCTTTTTTTGAAATTTGGCAAAGCAAATTGTACACATACGATGGCATCAAAAAGGTAGATGCCAAATGCAATAATTAAGAATTCATTCATGGGCCACACAATTCAACTTTATTTCCTAAACTTAAACAAACTAAGAACTTTGAATCAATTTACAACCAACCACCAAATGTGGAACCAAAAAAGAGTCAAAACTCTTATTTAATACTTTCTCTAAACTCCACGAAACCAATGCAGAGCCTTAAGATACCAAAACTCAGTCATATAAAAGAAAGAAACAATTAGCTGATTAATTAAAGAACAAAAGAAAGAGTGAAAAAGACAAAAAGAGAGAGAAAAATAAATAAAAATTAGTACATTTTATGTGCCAAGACGAAGATGCTGCCGCCGGACCCACCACCACCTTTAACACCACCACTGGCCCCATCAGCTAAAACGCAGCCGTTTAAACTAATATACCCTAAAATCTCAATCGCCACCGTTCCGCCGCCACCTCCACCGTAATCAACCTCATTACTCGTGGAACCACCTTTGCTACCATAAATCTCCGGCTTCTCAAGTGACGCCCAACCGTAAACATCACCGCCAAACACATCTTCTGGAATCTTCGTAGTAGTATCCGACAAACAACACGCACCTCTCCCACCGTATCCACCACCGGCACCTTCAACACCTTCCGGCGTACCGCTAGTCCCAGGCGGAGGTTCTCCAGCCAATCCAGTGGTATCCACTGCCGAACCTTCCCCAAAATCAGCGTTATCCGCCGCGAGACGAAAAGTTCCGGCGATAACCGACGAATTCTCAGCCAACGAGAAATTCCCAGAGATACTAACCGTAATCGAACATCCCGGAAACCGACAAACCAATCTAACGCCGGGCAAAACGTGGAGATTACCTTTACCGGTGATGTTTAGGTCACGCGTGAGATTCAAATCAGCGACGAGCTTACACGTGGAATCTAAAGAGCCAACACCTCCTAGGTCATCCACACATGAAACCGTGGATACATCATCATCATCATCCGGTGAAGGCGCCGGCGATGGTGAAGACTCCGGCGACGGTGAAGGCTCCGGCGAGGGAGAAGGTGTCGGCGGTTCGAATCTAATCGCGGCCTCGTCCCACGAATTAACAAATTTCGGATTTGAAGAAACGAGAATGAAGAAGGCGAAACAGAGAGAGAAGAATCTCACCATTGAAATCGAATTCGTAATCATCTTCTAGAGATGAGAGAATCCATTGTTTGTTTCACAGAAAAAATAACAACGAAGACATTGGATTCATATGTAACCGTTACGTCTCTCTACGAAAATTTTCAAAAATTAGAAGAAAACAGAACTTAGAACATGGTGTGGTGCTCTCTGTGTGTGTATTGTATAATACAGAGAGGAGGATGAAGAGGAGAGAGAGAGAAGATAGCGTTGGGGGGGTTTGTAGAGAGAGAGAGAGGGAGCAAAGAAGAGGAAGAAGGAAGCGAGAGGCGCGCTTTAGTTTGGTAAAAATGGTGGTGACATTTTTTTTTTTTNATGAAGAGGAGAGAGAGAGAAGATAGCGTTGGGGGGGTTTGTAGAGAGAGAGAGAGGGAGCAAAGAAGAGGAAGAAGGAAGCGAGAGGCGCGCTTTAGTTTGGTAAAAATGGTGGTGACTTTTTTTTTTTTTTTTTTTAGAAAGGCTTTCGCGTTACACGTGAGACTTTCTTTGTTTTTTGTTAGCGAATCAGTTTATTACACGTGCTGCTCTAAGACCACCAAACTGAGTTATAATTAATTAAAGTCTTTTTTAGACTTTTATTAGTTTGGTTGTTAGTGTTAATTCAAGGGATCTGCTGCACTTACTTTTTTGTTGAAAACTTCATTTCAACAACAACAACAAAAGGGGAAATGCTAATAAATATCTACGAATTATCTATTTTTTGCAATATGAGTCTCTATTTCGTAATACGACATCAAAAGTTCACATTTTTGTATTGTGTATCGTATAATAGAATTTGAGATAGCGTTATTTTGACAAATTAATTTTTGATGAGACTCAACAAATTCTGATTATGTGCAAAAGGAGATTTTAGGGTTTTGGAACTAGAGAGAAGATCAAGATTTGGCCTTTTGAGTTCAATCTTGGTTCTTATTATGTTTTGGTTTGAAGCACGCATGATACATACATATGTTATCATCTTCATTGTTTTGAAGCACGGATTTTTTTTGTCTTTTTTCCTTTGCATTTTGTTTCCTTTAGGGTTCCTAATTAAGCTAGGTGGTCTCTTAGACAAGGATAGATTGATCTTGATGTATCTTGCCATTTTCCTAAAATCCATAACGATTTAATGTAATTTAAAATAAAAATAAAAAATAAAGCATCTCCTCAACTTCATCATTCTGGTTAAGCTAATTTTGAGATTAATGTCTATGGTCATGTGATTTCTGACCTTTTTCACGTCTTATTGAGATGCGATTTTATGCTTACATATAAGAGCATCAAATATGCTTAAAATATTTATACATATGGTTCATATCGACTATTACACTTATATAATCGCCAAGGAACTTTGAATAATTTAGTAAAAAACAGTTGTGTCCACAGAAACACGTAGAGTTTATTGAATATGCATGTTTACTTATTGATCTTCACGTACACATTTATTTTGAAGATCTTAACCCCTTCTCCGGATTCAAATTCTAATCCGCACGTCTCCCAAACGCAAACCTCAATGACTTCAAGAGTTCCTCCAATCTTTCCAACGTTTGATGAGCTCGTTTTCGTGTTGCCACATGTATGTATTTTTATGATTGCAAAACGACATGCAACTTTCAATAATGTCGTTTTAATTAAGTTAACCCAAATTCATGCAGATTTTAAGTTACATCATCGCAGTAAACAATGTTAACGCTAAAATGAAATTGTAATATTTTAATTAGATAGAGATGGTTTTATTTCATTAATTGCGATTCTTCTGTAACTTTTCTATATTTAAAATAAATCTTGCGAAATTTGGATAATCTGAGATATATATGTATAGAGAACCTTTACGAGACAAAGAAAATTCTTCACTTTAATTAATTTGCTA
Source organism: Camelina sativa (assembly GCF_000633955.1). Taxonomy (NCBI): domain Eukaryota; kingdom Viridiplantae; phylum Streptophyta; class Magnoliopsida; order Brassicales; family Brassicaceae; genus Camelina; species Camelina sativa. Next base: position 3,766,490 of record NC_025696.1, on the reverse strand, counting down.
AACGAAAAACATATAAAGCATCAACTTGTTGTTTGTTGACAGTAGAAAATAAATTAAAGGGCCAAAGGTTTCACTATAAACAATAAACCATATTAACAAGTCAAAAGGTTCACAATTAATTTTCAACGTAGCTTATATTTCGAGTGGCTTCACGTATCATATATTTTTAAATATCTATCTTGCGTCACATGCAAACATAAGAAGAATAAAAAAAACTAGTTTATTATTATGAAAATTTGTCAAAGTAACTACAAGAAGTGAATTGCGAAAGTGATAGTTTAACGGTTAATCATAGTGGGACCAAGATTACTATTTTTTTATAATAATTTTGTTTTCGAACTTTATATTATGTGTTGGAGAATGAAGAAGATAGTACTTGTCACGGGTTAATGATAAAATACATGATTAGAAAAACAAAAAAAAGGGATAATGACGACAATAATGCGGAAGAAATGACGGACTTGACAAGAATATATGAGTTCGGGATTGATTGAGGATGAAGCTAACTTAGATGTACGTGTGGCTTTCCCTCAGTGTAGCGAAACCGACATCAAGCCAAATGGCAAGACACTAGATTGACTTTTTGTTCAACGTGTTTGGTTGTTGACGATTCCTCCAAGAGGTTGCGTGTTGGTGCGTTCCCACTACACGCACGCACACACACGAGTTTTACATTTTTTTTGCATTTCTTTCTTGTTTTCGTGTCACTTTGTGTCAACAATAATGAACAAAGCGTAGCATTGGAGAAAGCTTTTCTGTATAGCCTATACATATATTCCATAGGGGATGTTTAACGTGTGTTTTTTATATATCGTAAAAGAAGTTTATCTAATCGAATTTTCTGATTTTCTCCATTGGTATTTTGGATTTTTTTTTTTTCCTATCTTGGTTGGACATACGAATAAATCTTGACTAATCATGGTTTGAATTCTCTTGATTGTCACTTACTAGGTTTGCAGTTTGCTGATGGTGTTCATTTTTTTTTAGTAATGTTGTGTTTAGTGCTATGATTTTGCTTTATACATTACAATATTTGATTTTGATGCATTTCTTTTTTAGACATTATTATTTTGTTTTATTTATTTTTGTTGTGATTTCAATGTGAAAAACAAAGATTTAAGTGATTTACTAAAAAGACCTATAAAATATCAAATGACCCCAAATAGAAAAAAACTTGTATAGGGCATAAAACAATTAGATCTAAAAAGGTATTGGGCTCTTTTGCTTTAGAATTTATAAAAAAAACTTGAATTGGGCTTTCTTCAAATGTGTGATTTGGTATCGAACTTTTTTTTTCTTTGAGGGGCCATTTTGATAAATAAGAAAAAGAAGAAGGCCGTCGTCTTCAATAATTTTTCTACTTTCCCTGAACAAAGCGACGACGACGAAACAAACACAAAAAGAAAGCAAAAGAATTAAGGAGGAAGAGAAGAAATAAGAATGGTGAACTATGTGCTTAAAATCACGGCTGATCTCGACAGTCTCACTAATCTCCAGCCTTCCGGTGGCTGCGACGATCCCAACTTCCCTTACCTCTTCAAGGTTCCCTTTACCTCTTCCCACTACTTTTTTATTGCTTCGATTTCTCTCGTTTTAGTTTGGGTCTATGATTGGATTGAACTAGTCGAGCTTCTTAGGGTTTTGATTTCGCATTTTGAATCACAGATTCCTATGGAATTGAGTCTTTCAAGGAAATAATTCTTAGGGCTTTTGTTTCTTTTAAGTGTTTAAGATCAAAAATAGGATGAGCATGTTAACACTTGGTATATGAAAGGATGAATACTGCTCCTGCTTGGTCTTTGCTTTATTGTGTGTGCGAAAGCAAGTCATCTTTTGTATATTAACATAATGTTTTTTTCTTTTTCTTGTATATTAGTTGAAATGTGAAAGATGTGGAGAGGTGACTCCTAAAGAGACATGTGTGACTTTGAATGAGACATTTACTCCTCCGGGAGGGAGGGGTACTTGCCATCTTGTTCAGAAGGTAATTTCGATCCTGCCTCGCCTCTTTCTTGATCTCTTCTTAGTATGTTTGAGATCATTCTTTGTGCTTTCGAATAGAAGTTAATGTCAAGATTCCAGAAAGCAAATATTGGCTGTTGTTTGGTAGCAACATCTCATGGTTTTAGGGATTAGACCTGTATCGTAGCATATCAAACGGTCTAATACAACTTGTGGTTTTGGATGATCTCTGGCATCACTTGATCTGTTTCTCTGCTCATAAGAAACGTTTCTTTCTTATCTTATTCTGTTGCACAATGTTTTTAATACTGAGAATTTGATGGTTTTGTCTCCATGAGTTATTCTAGTGTAAGTTCTGTGGAAGGGAAGGGAATGTGACAATGATTCCGGGCAAAGGTCGACCTTTAACTCTGGAAGATTCTGAGGCTGGAGAACATGTCCCTCTTATGGTGTTTGACTGTCGTGGCTATGAACCTGTGGATTTCGGTTTTGGTGGATATTGGAAAGCTGAAGCTGTAAGTTGTAACTCTCTCACTTAGTTTTCTCATTCCCTACAACAATTGTCTGGACAAAGAACTCCAAGCTTTGTTTCCAGTAGTCTTTGATAAGCTCTCATGAACCTAATTCTTTTGGCCTTACCAGGAATCTGGGACCAAATATGATGAGATTGATTTGTCGAGTGGTGAGGAATTCACAGAGTATGATGAGAAGGGCGAGTGCCCCGTAATGATTTCGAACTTCCGTGCAAGCTTCAGCGTCACCACCAAGTAAAGTCTATTGTCTATTTTCTGATTCACTGCACACTTGTGTATGTAAAAACCATGAGATGATCATTACTCAAGTTCTAATAAATTTCTCTTTTTCTCTTTTCCTCGGCTGTTAGTAAATCATCCATAAGTTTGAGAATTTGCAAGAACATTATAATAAGCAAACCTTCTATAGTATAATAATCTATACATTAACTTTAGTTCTACAAGCATTTGTACAAGGTACATGGATAATTTGAAATAATTATACACTGAAGAGGGAAATGATAGTGACATTTACAGAGAGGATAATGGATTGAACCAGTATACTAATCGACATAAGAATATTTTGTCTATGACGATTGGTGGTATAAACAAATGCGAAGAGGGTGTATGGTTTTATGCACTGAATCCGCGGCGAAGCGAGCTCCAAGGACCAGGTGGGATTGTGGTACAAGCCTGTGAAGCTGCCTCCTCCATTTGCTCCATTTGGATCCCTGCGTTGCAGATGTTTGCAAAAGACCTCATGTGCTTCATACCGTACTGAGACAGCGATCCACAGTGCCTCTCAAAAGCTCTCACCTAAACAACACAGAGAAGGTTTGTAATTTGATCAGTCTTTCATAAACATACGATAAGAGTAAACAGAGTCCTGCGTCACAATCAGTATGGCCCAGATTTATGAAGTGATTTCTATAGATAATCTAGCCACGCAAGTGGCTAATTATAGAGTGCTGGGATCCACAACCAACCTCTATGAGATTTTTTCCATGGAACATAATGATCGATGTGATCCCATGACTATACCAATACGTTTTTCAATACTAACCATAAGGGCTGATGATAAGTTTGACATAACAAAGTCTTTTAAGGGGCAAGTAACGTATTTATTTACCATATTTTTGAGGCAGCTCCAGTCATCAACTAGCGGTTTCCCAGCAGAACGTACTTTGTTTAGCACTATAGGACCATCCGAAATACCAAACAAGATTTTTCCAACGAGCATCACGCTATTGTCAACATGAAGTCTGTGAGACATGACTTCAAGTAGTTGCTTCTGAGCTTCTGTTTTTCTAGCTGAACCTTCTGGTGCTTTTCGGTACTTCATGAAAACAATAACATGCAAAAGAACTTATTAGTAATCCAAGAAACCACTGAGTATCCAAAAGATACAAACAAGAGTGGAAAAATAACCTTTTCCCAAAAATGGACAAGATCTGCATCACGCTGATTTGTAACTCTTGAAGGCGGCTTCAGTGAATTCGTGTCCACAAAGGTGAAATTTTCATTGGCAGGGTTTGTTCCCATATAAAGGTCTAGCAGATCCTTGTTAAGTCCTACATCGCCATATTGCATGACATGAGAACCATAAGAGTACTCAGTAGGTGCAGTCCTCCTTTTCACCTGAAACACACAGAGACACACTTATTTGCTAAGAATCTAATTTACAGCTGAGAAATCTTAATCTACATCATAACAGGCTTTCCATAGAAGCTTACAAGTTCATATTGCTGCTGCAGAGTCTCAGTTTGTAAATTGTGCACACCACTGTTGCATTTTAAACAAATCAGAATCAGTAGAGATTCATAAAACATGAGAAATAGAACACTGCTACTATAGTTAGTGTGTTGGGATTCTTTAGCTTACCTATCTTCCATCCAAGCAACACTGTACAAGTCACCTAAACAAGTGTCATACTCGGGTGGAGGACTAGGTTCATCTCCAGGGCAATAAGTACCCCAACTGCTTTCTTCAGCGTTTGATGCAGTTGTGGCATAGATGTTCAAACCCTCTGGAAGAAGCCCTTCAAAGATACTTCCAGATTCACAAGCTTCAAGATAAAACACCTACAGGTTTTGCCTATTAGTATTATTACTCACAAGTCACACGAAAAACAAAAGTATATCAGAGGAACCGTGGCGATTTACCAAGCTTTTATAGGTTCCTAAAGCATGTTTCTTCTTCAGAACATCGTTGAGATCATTTGCATATAAGTAAGGATAAGTCGGCATGCCTGCAAATAAAAGACAAAGAAGCATCAATAACAGTGGTCTAAACCATATCCCATCCAGTCTCTGGGTTTTACTAATAAACTCACCTAAAATTCCAGGACCACCATGGTCAGTGTAGAATATAAAGATATGATCATTTGGACCACTATCCACAACTTTGCCACTTCCACCTTTGACAGCAGTTTTGTCTCCAAGGATGACAGCAAATAAATTATCAACATTAACATCATCTCCAGTGTAATCCTGCCGTACGAGAAAAATCACAACAACCAATCAAGTAAACAAACTCACAGCAACAACAACATAACTAAAAACTCGAAAAGATAGTAAGAAATGAAAAAAGACCTTGGGAACTCCTTGATAAACATCTTTGCCATGAGGGCTGTTGATAAGGGTTCCAGGCCTTGGATTCGCGTGATGGTATGCAATATCATCATACATGAATACCACAATATTCTCATCTTTCAACCCACCTTTCCTCAGAAGTTGATAAGCATGGCATACATCAGCCTGAAAAAAAGTTTGTAAAACTCTTAAGTTCATCAGCTGCCAAACTTAAACTAAACTACTTGCAAAAATACAGAACAAGGGTTACTAAAAAAGAAAACAGAGGAATCCGAGAGACAGTACGTACTTGATGTCTGTAATTATCATATCCGCTCGATCCGGCGACTAAAACAGCCCACCTAGTACCGGCGTTAGAATCATCGTCGTTGTCTTGAGCAGGACGGAAGAACCGAGAAGCTTGCGAGGGGAGTTTGATAATATCGTCAGGTCTGTTTCTTGCGGCGGAGACGGCGATCAGCGCAAGGAAGAGAAGGAGAAGAGGAACGCCGACGGAGAGACGTGTCATGGTTATGGTCCGGTGTTTTTGGATATCAGCCGGTGAATGACGAGAGTGATGTTGATAGGAATCTTCTTTTTTTTTTTTTTTTTCAGTTAAAGAGTGGTTGAATCTTGTATCTGATTGGAGAACACAATACGTTGGTTGGTTTGGTATATATAATAAAACACGCAAGCTTAATTTATTTTTGGATATTTATTAATTTAGTTTTATAAATTGCTATATTTGCACATTTACCCTTATTTTGAAAATTTTCTATTGCGTGCTGAACTCTTCCTTTTCTAACATTGGCTCGTGAATTATTTATAATTTTATTTATTTATTATCTTGTTATATATATAAAAAATAGGACATGTAATAATTCAATTATTGGCATATTTTTGAATTGTTTCATTGTTATTCACAAATTTCATGAGTAAAAGAGGAGACTATTTGAATAGAAATGAAATCATGTAAAAGGAGAAAAATAGGTGATCATGTCAAACGTGTATAATAAAAGGAGAAAAATAGGTAATCATGTCAAACGTGTATAAATAACCTCAAAACAATATCAAGATGAACGAGTTATTAATGATGTTCAGATTTTTTTTCAAAATATGGCTTAGTTTTAATAAAAAATTTGGATATATTATGTCAGAGATAAAAATGCCAAATTTTGTGTGGCAATAAGATATGGAATCTTTTCGTTTCAAGTCTTATCTGTTAGCAAAGGTTCCTTAAAACAAAAGAAAATGAATACTTTGTTTTGGATACTTCGGCAATATGACTTTTGTTTCTTTCTGCCTCTTATTATAGTTTTCTTCTACGAACTTGATTTGTCATACTATTATTGAGTCGTTAGATAATTTGTTAGCAAAGAGTGTTTTGACAAAGAAGAAGATATTGGACAAAATCAATATCATTTTGGTATATGTTGTTATCAAATGCATAGAGCTGCTATTACAGGACAGAATCAACTTGAACTGAGCCAGTCCAATAAAACTACACATTAGATTCCCGCGACGTGTGTCCAAAATGTCTCCAGTCTCTGTTGCTTTTATCCCACGACACGACGACGACACACCATTCCTAATTAATATCTTTTTTTTTCTTCTTTCTTTTTTTTTTCCTAATAATCACACGACTTTACTTACAACGGTATACATAGATTTATATATATACACACAGTCACGATCACTCTTACGAAACATAAAAGTATTGAGTGAGCTGTCGTGTCATTAATTATTCTTTGCTTTCTCTTTCACCAAGTTGGGTTTTATTAATTCATAGTTGTGGCTGAGGACAATGCTTTTTGTTGATAGAGAGGCAAACGACTGAGATATCATCAATCTTAGCCGTTGGATATTTCTGGATCCACGCATTAGTAGCCGCCTCTGCCACCGCGTTGGCCGCTCCTGCCTCATTTCCCGACTTCATCACCACCGTAGCTACCTCTTCGTTACTAAGTACATCCCACACCTATTACACATGAAGAAATTAGAGAAAATTCATTAGTCTTGGATCATCCAATTAATAATATACTATTATTTTAAACTTGGGCTTTACTTTCAATCTGGCCTATTGTTTGGGTTTAACTTGATATTAATTAACAAAAGCCTTAAATGGTTGGGCCACAACAGAACATGGACTTTGGTTCTGTTTTTAACCAAAATAAAACATACATAGTCACTCATATAAACTTGTTTGCCACGATTTTAGTTTAGGTTTAGATTTACGTACCCCGTCTGAAGCAAGGAGTAGAAATTGGTCGCGGGGTGTGATTTGATGCGTAGAGACTTGTGGAGTCGCAATGACACCGTAGCTTTTAAGGAGGAAATCACCAAAAGCCCGCGACATGGCTAAGCCTGGCCGGTTTTCAGTTGGAAGCCAAACTCTTAGAATGTGAGGTTCCGACTCCAAAGCCAACACCCTTCCGTTTCGTTTCCTTATCCTATCCGCTTCGCCTGCAAAATCAATTACCCCAAAAATGTTTAACAATAATGAAACCGGTACGTATCATTGTTTACAACATCACTTTTTTTTTTATCCATAACTTACTTGGCACACTTGGCTTCAAGTCATTGGTCAACTGAACCACCTTGGTTTCTTCATTCTCACTTGTTCCAATCATCACAGCCCTTGAGTCTCCAAGATTTGCCACCATCACTTGATTTCCCTGTTCAAATATATTTTGTTCTTATTAATACAAAATTTCGAAAAAAATGAATTATATTTTACATCGCATGATGATATATATGAAGCCGTACGTAGAAACTATAAAGATATGATTAACTTACATGTTTAACGGCGAGAACAGCAGTAGTTCCAGAAGAAGAGCAATCATGAATCTTTTTAACTTTAAGAATTCTTTTGTCCATCTCCAAACACGTAGTTTCGCAAATGAGTTTCCAGTCTCTAGTCACTGAATGATTATTCATATGACCTAAGAGTATAGATGGCAACTGGTTCCTTACGTTCTTGCTTACGAATTCACCTTTCTCTCCATGCCCATCAAACACTCCACATAACGCTCCTTCTTCTGTTCCATATCCCTACAAATTTATCATTTCATTTCATCAAAAACAAACTACTTGTTGTGGCAAACATATATATATATATTTATTAATAAATACGACGAAAATGATTTTATATATCTTGTAAGAATTAGAAAGTTTGAGTACCAGGTGGAGAATGGCAGCATCTTGGTTCAAGCCCTTTCCTCCAGCTAAAGAAGAGACAGAGCCAAAGTCTTGAGGAACATCATGGTGGTCAGAGTATAAAACTGCATTCTCTTGTCCATAATCAGTTATCTCATAAATCTGATTACGATCAGTTGATCCTCCTGAGGATATACACGAACAAAATCCCATTTTTCTTATCTTTTTTTTTTTTGTGTTTTGGTTTTTTCTTTTTTTTTTGGATTTGTTATGTAAGAGGAGAGATGATAAAACAAATGAAAGAGTTTGATACACGACTTTGCTTATTGCATATACCCCCAGTTTTATAGCCTTTTGTGAATCTTATTGAGGAATATATAAATGCATAGTTTTGTATTTCACATGGTTAAATATATATATTCATTCCGATGACTTGTATCTTTAGGCATTAAGGAAGAATAATTCAATTCAGAGGCGGTTGATCTGTACTCTATATTATATATAACCATTTAAAAAAGTTATTGAATCTTTTTGTTAATCATATATATTTGATTACCTGCCAAAATAAATAATTTAAAAATGAATCGTTGCCGCCAATTAGAATTAAAGAATACAGGTAATTTGTGTGTCGACTAAATGAGAAACCGAATTATTTGACATAGTAAATTAAGAATTTAATATAGCTTGTGTAATTGTAAGGCAATTGGTGGCAGTGACAACGTATAACAATTTACAATTAATCAATAAAGTTGAAAAAAAACTCTCTGGACTATCCCAATATTCAGTTGAAAGGGCACATGACGTGGTGTGATTAGTATCTTGATTAAACTACTAATTTGATTTATTCGGGAATATTAACAAGAGTTTCAAGTTTCAAGTTATCAACAAAAATTTACCGATGGGGATTCTTGTTCTGCTGTGTCATTGCCCACAAGTTTAGACGCGTCAAATATTTAATTCCTATTAATTTTCTGCTGTCAAATATGTAATTAATTAAAGGAAGAATCATGTATCCACATATGCCAAAAGCTTGCTAATTAAGTATATGACTATTAGCTATATGTACATAAGAAAGAAGAAAATAGAGAATTGGAGTATAATAACTAGATTAGACCAATTAAAACCTGACAGATCAATCTATAAGTATACTTACTTATTGAACAAAACAGTATTGATCTTTCAAAGTTTTAGTAACGCTTAAGCAAACTCTGAAAATCAGAGATTGACTTCAAAAACTCTTTTTTGTTTTTTTTTTTTTAAATGTGTATACAGTTCAACCTTTACAAGAGATACTTCCGAATTGACATAGTTATACTGTATACGCGCTGCAACGTTTCTTGTAAGTGTTGTTATCCATAACCGATGGAGATTATTTGCGACGACGATACGACATGTTAGCGTCTTACAGATGATCATGTAAACGTTATCAAAATTCGTTTTATTTTATATGTTACAAACTTACAACGTAGTAAATGGTATGGGTGATATGGTTAATGTTCTCTCCACTTTTTTAGTTGTGTTCACTACAAGAAAACATAGCAGTTTCCGACGGTTAAATCAGTTGAAAAATGGTTGGAAACAAGCATTTCTAACCATTAACCGACGACAGTAAATCAGTCGGAAATCGCTGGTCGGAAATTTATTCGGTTGGAAATCCGTCAGAAATTTCCAACCGAAAAGGTAGTTAGAAATTCGTTGGTAATAAACGGTCGGAAATCTGCCAGTTATTTCTGACAGTTTTCTGACGATTTAAAAGTGGTCAGAACAAAATTACCGACGATTTTCCAACCGAAATATTTTCCAACCAAAAGTATTAAAACGTATGGATGCTAATAATTGATATTTAGAATTTTTATATCAAATTAAAATTAGAAAGACTAAATATATAAGTCAAATTGTCAATTAAAACCAGAAAAATAGTTTTGAAATCTCAACAAAAGAAATTAAAATAATACACTTAGTTAAATTAAAACATTAATCTACTCTTGAGTTTCATCTTCATCTTCTTCTTGGATCTACTTTACTCTTTTCCTTTTTCTTCAATGGAGTTTCACAAATGGTCACTATCTTGAATTCTCCATGTTTTGACTTCATGACCAAATCTGCATAAGAGAGAAAGAACACTTGAAATCACAAAAGAGAGTACATGACCCAAGAATCTAATTCTTGATTCTATAAACAAAAAAAAACTAAACCATAGATTTGGAAAAACAAATCTAATTCATTTTGAAACCCTAATTTTGATTTTAAAATCAATGTTTCTAATTTGGATTCCATGAGTAGAGCATCAAAATAAATGAAACTGAAAACCATAATTAAATTGGTGTTCTTATGAAATCTATGATGGAAGAAAAAATAACCTAAGCTGACTTGGATGTGCGAGACTTGTCTTCCTCCTCTTCAGTACCATCAATTGATTCATCTGCTTTGAAAGATTTTGGTTAGAAAAAAAGAGATTTTGGTCAGAGAAGATGAAGAACGAAGAGATAGAGTGGATGAGGGTGGCCTTTAATTATGGTTGTTAGAATAATTTTGGTCGGAAAACGGTTGGTAAAAACCGACAGATATATTTGTTGGAGATTTTATCGGAAATTACCGACCGATTTCCAATCGTTTTGAAAGGGCGGAAATTACTGACCAATTCTCGACCAAAAATTAAAAGCAGTTAGAAAATTGGTCGGAAAACTGTCGGTAAATACTTACGATATATCAGTCGGAATGTTCGTCGGAATTTACCGACTGATTTCCAATCATTTAAAAAGGTTGGAAATTACCGACTGATTTACAACTGAATTTTATATCCGTCAATTAACGGTTAGAAATTGGTCGAAAAATTTACTGACTAATAAATCGGTCGGAGATTTGGTTGGAATCAACAATGTTTTCTTGTAGTGGTTGCATTATTTTAGTTTTAAAAATATTAAAATAATGAATTACATTAATATTAATTTTGAACTTTTGTAAACGAAAAGAGTATTAATAAAACAAAAGTGACGTATGTACTTTGTAAATTGCTAATTAGGCCAGCGCGCTTCTCCTGACCTTTTGGACATATCAAACGATACAACCGGGTCAACTCTCACATCCTTTTTATCAATAATTTTTATACTTCTATTATACATTAATGACCTAGTTGGTCACTTATTCATATATATATATATATCTTCAATTTTAACTATACGTTATTTTGAAAGCAATTTACTGGTATTTTAAGTTTGTTTCCATAAATTAGACTGTGAACTAATTTACCAACTATACATATATTATGGAACTTTGGATTTCTGTGGGTAAGATTAATACAGTATAACGTCTAGTAAATTTTTATGTTCGTGAGATTTAATTAAAGTCAAATATACAAACGAATAGACATTAGTTTTAAATTTTGTTTTATTCTCATAGACTACCCCGCTACTCAATTAGAAAGGCGCATGATGTGTCATCTTGTAGGATTCCAATCTTTGATAAAATGGATTCCTAATTTAATAATTTAGTCAAACGTTATTAAAATTCGTTGTTTTTTCATATTCTATTAAAGTTAGGCCGTACAAAAGAGCGCTGGCGAGATAACGAATGCCGTACATGTTGGCATCGTCATCCTAAACCCACAAGCCATATGCATGGCAACATTCTTTAATTTCTTTTTTTATGTTTTGATATATTTTTAGGTTATCTTAAAGTCCTGATGACATGGTTCATTAGCTATAATTAATACTGTAATACAAACTGTTGCTTTGGGGCTGTAAGGATCTACTCATTGGATGCATTTGTTTTCATAATTCCGTAACGTGAATCGTAAAGAGTTTTCTTTTGGATAAGGCAATGTATTTTTGGTGAAACATATATATCCGTCGAAACATTGAAGATCAGGCAATCACGATCTCATCAATATAAACATCCATCCAATACATAATTAGATAACCACATTTAAAATACTAAATATAAAAAAAAATTGAATTGCAAACTGTTTATCAAAAAAATATCAAATTATATAATATCTAAATATATTTTTAAAAATGATAATTGATTAGAATCTCTAATCTACATCATTAACAAAAGAAGCCTATGGGAAATTTTAATTTCAGCAGCCACTTAATTAAATTTCGGTGGCATACCGATAGCGTATTGAACTATTGATATGTCAACAGCCACTTACTTAAACTTGATACGTGACTACGTGAGTACACCTTTGCATGTAGCTTCTCAAAGCTAGCTATACAATTACGCCAAGTTGCATCACATTCAGCTTTTGCTTCGATCAGTAGATGCACTTGTTAGACTATATATCTTCAAGTTGAACGAGCCTTGCTATCAAAGCGACTTCTTGGACGTCTTCTTTAATTGTATGCATCACATAAAAATGAAACAGTGAATTTGACTCCCCAAAGGCCTACAAAGAGGACAACCCGTCTGAGCTAGCCATCGTTGTTTAAGTCCCACAAGTCACATGCATGACAACATTTTATTTATTTTATGTTTTGGTATATATATAGATTATTCATTATTTTAAAGTCGTGGTGACATGTTCCGTTAAATAATACAGAAAGAATAAAATTTACGAACATGATTATATTGCTTTAGATATAATTGAGGATAAACTCATCAAGAGAACGCAAAATTGTTGCATATATGTTAATTAACCTGTAGTGTTACCAGAAGCCTATTGAATATATGGTAGCCACTTGCATATCACTTGCACATAAATGTTTTTATCTTGGCCTAACCTAGATTACACATCAATTTACGGCTGTTATTCTCTCAAATCAAAATTTAAAAATGTCATCATATGTCATACTGACATGAGACGGCAGAAATAAATAATAACTATCGTGTTTTGTGAAATGTATTTGTTTTCAAACAACTTGATTGATGTTATGTTGACTTTGCAATATTCATTCATAATATTTCTTGGCTTCTCGTTCTCACAGCCACACATTCTCTCATAAACTATGATATCTATGTATGTATCATGTGTGAAGTTATGAAACAATTAGCTGCGACAAAATAAATCATACGAAAATAATTATTTAGTCGGCCGATTCGGCACAAAATGACGTGTTGTACTTTGTGTAATTTGTGTATCATCTACGTATTTTATTCATATGAAGAGTTTTGCTGATATGCTTATCGGGATAAAGGATAAGAGTTAGTTACATAGTTCAATTATTTGGATGCTATTAGACATATAATTCATCACCTTGGTGTATATTATATTTTCTAAAAAATATAGCTGAAACAATATACAGTAGCAACACCTCTGAGACTTGAGGTATTTTCTGTAAAAAATAAGAAACTCATTTATATTGATCTGGACATTTGAGTTTCTTACTTGACATGGATCTAGAACAAGTTTTTGAGTAATTATTTCTCACATGCGAAACTTACAACCATATCATAACCAAAAGATACAAGATACAAGTTGTTTGAGTAACAGTGTTTTCATTAGCTTATGATCTGAATATTGTTCCCATTGTAATGATCTACAGCATTTGTCGCCTCAGTCACAGGCACCTTCTTAGCAAGAGACCTGGGGATGTCAAGATCATCTTGAGCACATCTTTGTTGAGGATGAGATAACAACATCGACATGGGCTTGAAAACAGACCGTGCAAGCCCTTGACCACTCTCAAATATGTAACCTTCATACTCTGAAACATGTTCTACAGCATCGACGAGAGAGTCATACACATCTTGAGGACAATTATCAGGACTTGGCTTGTCATGCAGATACATAACATCCAATGTGAAGAGCTTCTGGTTTAAGGGCCAATCATGTGTTGGTCTCATCGATGACCTGCAGTATATGAGAATCTGCAGGACGACATCAACAAAATCAGTAAATCAGCTATCTAAAGAGTAGATTGTATTTGCACAAAATAGAACTTACCACCCTGAAAATTCGGTTTTGTGATCTGGAAATTTTGGCTTCCTGAGCCGCAGCCCGGAAGAGAAGTGTGAGATCCGCTCGACTAGAGGTTTTATTAGCTGACAATCCTCTTAAGGAAGCAACAGCAGATTCAACATTGCTGGTGAAATCCTTTTTCAGCTGAAACATAAAAGACCTCAAACGTTCAAATCAAATGAAAACGGCCAGCAGAAGTTTGATGAACCACATTGACTTGTTTTCCCACATAACATTCACTAGTGTAGCTTACGTTAAGCATCAAATGTGATTCTTTCAACACATGTAGAGGCTACAAACAGTACAATGAACACCAATATCAAGTGAAAAAACCATCAAACAACAAAATGAATTGAGAAGATCAACAAAAGCAACAACAGGGAAAGCAAAATCAATCAGACCAAACAATTTCAGTAACATCCTCTAAGAAGAAGAACAGAGAAACTCACAAGCAAAGACCAAAACATAGCCTTATTATTCATCTTAACATCATAAATTCCAAATTTCTCAGCTAAAAAATCAAACTTTGAGGAGAATACACAAAAATCAAGAGAAACCCTAAAATTGATTGAAGAGGCGACGACATTAGAATCAATCTCACATACAAATAGAATCGGGGAGAGAAAGATATACCCAAGCGGCTGATTTGGAGAGAGTAGCGAAAGCAAAGCGATGATCAGGATTGATGGAGAGCTTATTGTGGATGAAGAGGATAATGGCTTGCTTGACGCACTCCATCCTAATCAAAGGCTTACCATTGGTTCCAGTGGTCTTCATCTCCGCCCTCGATTCCGCATCTACATCTATACATATGAGTATGTCTTCGTTTTTTATACGACCCTGTTTCAGCGCGTATCGACTCGATGCACCTCCGGTCACCGCCACAGTGTCTTCCTCCATATCCCTTCGCCGTCGTCGATCTCCTTTGAAATTCTCTCCTTTGTCGTTGTTTTGTTCGTCCGAGATGTTAAAACGATGCGTTTCGGGCAATAGGAGTCAAACTAAAATCCGGCGTCGTATTACGGTTCTTAATTATTATGGATTTTGTTTTTTAATATCTACCAATATAGGTTTTCAAAGTTAGTAACCGGTACGATTGTGACATTGTGTCAATTTGAACGATTAGAGATTTTACTATATAGAAAATAAAAATTTTAGTTTTAACAATTCTTAAAAAGTATAAAGATATAATTATAAGAGATTACAAAAATTCATCTCTATTTAACAAGTAAACTAACTAATATTTTCTCACTTAATAATGTAATTTCTTCAACTTCCTTATATTGGTAAAGCTATTGTTTTTTTAAGAATGAAAATTTTTTTATGAGGTTATATTATTTTTATGATGATATTTCATATTATAAAGTGAAATTACACAAAAATTGTACTCCAAGCTAATCCATATAAAAGATCTCATATATATTTTCAAAAATTTATTATGAGACCAAGCTAATCCATATATATATATATGTATGTTTATGTTTATGTAACTCAATGCATATGTTAACGTATTATGCATATCTATTTTTTAATTTTTTTTTGACATGAGCTAAATTATTACTTAGGATAACGATATATATAAATATATCTTAGCATATGTTGGTTTTCTAAAAAATTTAGTGGTTTTTCTTTTGTTTAACAATTACTTTTTGTTTATTGTCAAATATTTTAATTCTTATTATGATATAGACTAAGATGCATAGATTGTGTTTGATATAATTTTGTAGCTAAAATCCATTTAAGATAAAGTATTCAAAAATTTAAAATATGTTTTATTATAATGGTACAAATTGTTAAATTGTATTAAAAATAGATATATTAAATTTCAAACATGTTTTAAAAAATCATTAAAATGTATAAATAATAATTTATACTTAAATTATTATTGATTTATTTATTGGTTTTTACCTTTGTATGAACACAAGCTTTATCTACTGTACAATATTGCATTGCATTTAATACAAACAGTTTGATTATGGATTATCATTATATTTTCGTTAGTGACCAAATTTATTATTTTGTTAGTTTAATTATGAATGCTAATCCAATGTTTTCCATTTTTTTTTATCATTTAGGATAAAAAGAATCCTTAACTAATAACTTAACCGAGAGTAGTCACGGTATTGGCGCTTTTGTTTGCTTTATTGGATGTGTATTCCTTGACATGTATCAGCAATTGGACCCCTACCAACTTTGTTAACTCAAAATAATATTTAACTTTGTAAATTCAAAATAATAACATTTAAATGTATTGATTATTGAAAGTATTTAAGTGTTTTGAATCTAGAAATAATTAATATTATAAGTTTATTTTATAGTTTTGCATAATATTAAGTATATAATAACCATTTAATTGTCAATTTGGTTCGGTTAGTTTGGATATAGTTTTTTAATAACTGTTTGGCTATTTGAGAAACTTCGGTTCGGTTCGACCGGTTATTTTTGGTTATTAGTTATTTTGCCTAGCCCTACTTTCTTTCTTTTGCCTTAACAATGAGATAAAGCTATACAAAAAAAGACTTCTCTCTCGTCCACTTCATGATGATAGATCTTCAGCTGAGGATTTTGTTGATTTCCAATATCTTCTCCCCTATTTGATACACCAACCTCACATTATCAGAGACCTAGAATCAAAATAATACACACTAAAAAGGACTAGCGTTCGTTCAGATCACATACCTAACACGTCAATTTCCAGGAGTGAATCTTCAAGATTGTCTTCCTTTTTCTCCATCTCAAAACGGAACTGTCGTACAATGCTTAGTGTGTCTACAATGCTCTGTTCCTTTGTCTCCAGCTCCGAGCGAAACTGTCTTACACTGGCTATAGTGTCTTTAATGCTCTGTTTCACCTTAGCCAGCTGTTGTGTGACGCAGCAAGGTTGAGTGATTTTCTTGGGATGCGCGTCTCCAGGCTCGGCACTGGATTTGTGAGAACGGCAAGAGGGTTCTCCTTCTGCAGCTTTCTTATCCATCTCCCCATCAGCTTTATCAAGGCTGGAGCTTTCAACTCGAGCTCGCTTGTGTTTCTGAGTCTCAGTATCTGCAAGATTCTCTTTTTCGGCCACTGGTTGTTGAGCCATCTCAAGCTGTTTGCTTTCCTGAGTCTTTACTCCTCCAATAGCCACTGTTTCACGTCGCGGGGACCCAGCCTTATGTCCATCCTCATTCATAGAAGAAATAGCTGCATTGACAGATGAATCATGAGCACATAAACTCAATGAATGCTCCAGGTTCCTCTCAGGTACACAATTTAACTCGTGGGTAGAAACTTCTGCTGCTTTCTGTTGTTCCTGCTCATAGGTGAAAATAAGTTTACAGTTAACAATCTACTTCCAACATAAGCGAGGAAGACATTCATCTTCTTTTACACATGACGAATTTCAGTGTTATAATGCTGGTTTCAGGAAGCATAGGTACTCAAAAATCACCTTCACTCGTGTAAGTCACATGACGCAAGTATCATTTCTACAAACAAGAATAGATAGTTTGATACAGTACAGGTGAGAGAGCTTACGTCTTTTATATTAGAAACAATTTCTTTTTGCATCAAAGCATCAAGTGCCCCTTCACACATTGAATCCACTATATCACTGTGCTTATCCAAGGAGACGCTCAACGATTTCACCGCTTCTGTCGGATACTTTTTGAGCTGGCCAGCACAGCTACTGAGAACTTGTTTTGCCTGCCTCTGTGATATTTGGGGAACCTGAAGACAATAAGTGGAAAGACTTAAACAAAAGAGATTGGTTGCTTGGTTTCTGAATTAAAAATGGTAACCTATCCATGTATGACCTCATCTTCCTTTTTAACAATAGGTGGAAACGGTGAAAGCATCTTCGATTGCTGATTAGTTGACTGTTCCTTGCTTGTCTTAGCTTTCTTCTTCGGGGGGCTGCATGAAGAAACAGTAGCTATTCCAGCGTCATTACAAGAACAGCGAGTTTATCTCATAACAACAGTTCATATCTAAATTCCACCGACACAAAAACACAGGAACTGGAGAAGTAATGCTTACATTGTGAAGGCTTCTTTATCACATCCCATTTGCTTCGCTTCTTTATCCTGCTGACAGAAAATGTGGAAGCTTAAAACAATCTGGAGAATGAAACAAAACAGAAAACCCAGAGATGAGAGATATAAATTCCCCACCTTTAACAATTTTGATTTATTCACAAAATACCACTTTTCAGTTCTCATATTCAAGCTTTCTTCATCTCCATCAACATAACGAACCTGAAAACAAACATAGCAGCAGCAGGTTATAACAAATATTAATGACCTAGATCAAATTAAACAAAAGTGTATCACTTAAGAGTAGGCTAATGATTCACCAACAACCAACGACATAGTTACGTAGGAGACAGATATAATAGGCTTTACCCGATGTATCCCTTTAGCAGAATAATATGTACTGACCACAGCTTCATAATACCTGTGGTAAACATCCAATACTCATTTACAGGCGTAGTCGACAGAAATGCAAACATCCGAGGTGTTGTCCAGTTTCAGCTATTAAAGGATCATACACAGCACAAAAAGAATAAATCAATCAAAGCAGTATATTAAAGAAGAAAATATAAAGTGCTTACGCGTTATCCAAAGGCCACAAGATTTTGACCCTCGACCCAACTAAATTTTCACCATAGTTTTTGACATCACATGCCTGTCAAGGAAATGATTAAGCATGAGTCTACAATTTTTTTTGTTTAACTCGTCCAGAGCAAATGAAACTAGTATGGATAAAAGATAAAACAATAGATGTTCAAGAAAATTATATCTCCGATATGAAGATAATGAGAAGCTCAAAACCATGAATACTTATTACTGCAATTCGCAATTGGTAAACCATGGTGTTTCCTAGTCTATTATATGAGCAACAGTTAAAATACGTGAAAAGAACAAAAACATACTTTCTCATTGCCTAGGCTGTGTATTCTCTTTGTGTTTGTAGTAGTAGTTTTTTTTAACGGTTCCTTCGCTGCTTTTTTTGAATCCGAGGCTGGCTTATCACAGGAAACAGCTGGCTGAAACAAAATTAAAGAACATCTGTAACAGCACAAGAAGAGGAAATTCATATAAGCATTTGATACCTTAACCGCAGTTACCTTCTTTGCAGGGGGCATGGGGAGATCAGCTTGAGCACATCTTTTTGTGTTTGTAGTAGTAGTTTTTGTCTTTTCTAACGGTTCCTTCGCTGCTTTTTTTGAATCCGAGGCTGACTTATCACAGGAAACAGCTGGCTGAAACAAAACTAAAGAATATCTGAAACAGCACAGGAAGAAGAAAGTCATATAAGCATTAATTTGACACCTTAACCGCAGTTACCTTCTTTGCAGGGGGCTTGAGGAGATCAGCTTGAGCACATCTTTGAGAAGGATGTGACAACAGCGTTGACATACGCTTGAAAAAAGACTGCGCAAGCCCATGACCGCTCCCAAAGATGTAACCTTCACACTTCGAAACACGCTTTATAGCATCAACAAGAGAGTCATACACATCGTGAGGAGAGTTATCAGGACTCGGCCTGTCGTGTAGGTACAAAATATCCAATGTGAAAAGCTTCTGGTTAACGGGCCAATCATATGTTGGTATCACAGATGACCTGCAGTATATGAGAATCTGAAGAGCAATACATACACGAAATCAATCAATCAGTATAACAACTTATTTTCCCCCAAGCTGTGGCTAGAGGAGATAGTTATTGCATAAAACAAAACTTACCACTCTCAAACTTTGGTTTTGTGCTCTGGAAGTTTTGGCTTGTTGAGCAGCTTCCTGAAACAGAAGAGTGAGATCCGCTGGACCAGAGGCTTTAGTAGCTGACATTTCTCTTAAAGAAGCAGCAGCAGATTCAGCATTACTAGTGAATTCCTTTTTAAGCTGAAACATATTAAAAAAAAACCTAAACTTTAGCAGTCACTAGTGAAGCTATATGAATCTATCAACACAAAAGAAACACCTTTCCAATGAACATCACGAATTCCATCAAATTTTTCACCTCAGGACCATGCATACTCAAAAAGCAAAAGCAACCTAGAGCTCAGGGGAGAAAGTATTATTACCCAAGCGGCTGATTTGGAGAGGGTAGCGAAAGCGAAACGATGATTAGGGTTTGTGGCGAGCTTGTCGTGAATGAAGCGAGTAATGGCTAGCTTGACGCACTCTAGCCTGTTCATAGGCTTACCGTTAGCATATGTGGTCTTCATCTCCACCGTCGATTCCACATCGACATCGACGCAGATGAGTATGTCCTCGCTAGGTTTCGCTGTGTCTCGAGACGCTATACCTCCGGTCATGGCCACTCCGTCGTCCTCCATTCGCCGTCGTCAAAGGTTCCGTCTTTACACTTTCTTCCTTCAGTGTGGCAAATGTGTTTTGTTGCTTTTCTAATTTCTTACTATACTTTCTAATTGAGAGGTGTGTGTCCGTACGAGATGAAAACGCTGCGTTTTTGTTAGTTGACTAAGGACGACACCAGTCAAAACATAATACGACGCCGTTTGCTACGTGCTATTGTTATTAGTCTCTAAAATTCAGTCCATTTGTTTGTTACCTACTTACCCATATGTAAAATGTGTATGCTTATTTTTCAAATGATGATATTACAGTTTTTCTTAAGAAGTTTTTTACTTAAATTTTTTCAATTTTTTTATAATGTTTGTTTGTGATTGCAGTTTTTATGAATACTTTATAGAAAAAAAAAAGTGAATATGTAATTTTTCATAATTTGTGTTTGCAGTTTTCATAATTTTTCAACTAACTCATTTATTTTTATGTAAAAATAGTGATGAGCTTTATAAGAGGATGATAACGATTAATTCAAAAAGGAAAAATGGTGATGAGTTATTGATTAAAAGTTTAAAACACAACATAATAAGAAGTTGTATATACAATTATAACATAAGTAATGATAGTAGTAACTGCTTTAGATATTTTGGGCAATCATATAGTAGTAGCAAATTGCCTAACACAATTGTTGACTTATTTGTGCATTGCTTGGCTCATCATAACAGACTTTGGCATTCGAAGAGTTGCTCCGTTTGGTTGAAGGTGACTGTTATTGAGTTTCCTCTTGTTCATTTCAGCATACATCTCTTCTATCATTGGCTTCCATAGCCTAACCCGCGCATTTATAAACCAGTTTGATACCTTTAATCACACAACAACAACAAAAGACTTTTATCCTTTGCCCGCTTTGACTTGAGTAAACATTACATATGTGCAACTACAATCCTATGACTTAAGTAACATTATTGTCAATTTAAGGATAAATCATCTAGTCTCATTTGAAGTTCAAGAGACAAGCTTGATATTTCCCTAGCCCTAATCTCAACCTATACCGGGTTTTTAGACACTAGTATAAGATATGACTCATTTGAATACCAAAGTTGCTATCATTGTGATCAGTGAGTCCATTGCATAAGAAACAAAGATGAGACGTTACCTGACTTCTTGTCAAGCCACTTCGTATAGCAAGAAGATGTTTCTCCGAATCTTTTGGGTAACTGCAATCAATAAAACATAACTTTGCTTATAAACTCGAGTTAACAACATAAAGTAGGGTTAGGACTTAGGAAGAGTAAGGATTGTTACGGGTGAAGGAAGTTTTGGAACATCCAAGTCCTTAGAACCGATACTGATTTCTCAGGCAAACCTCGCTGCGGTCTCCAAATCTGATGGTTCTTTCGTTTCAGCTGCTGAAGAAGGCAATGCTGGTGGAAGATAGAGTTTTCTTGAGACTTGTCTTTGCCTCTCTCCAACACAGATCCCATGGCGAGTATCTTCTTGCAGATTCTCTCTCTCAGGTTCTTGTATAGGAAAGAGATGGTTTGGAGGGCAAACCGGGTGTGTAACTGCGGATCTAACTCAGTTGCAGCGTGGAACGCTGATACAACCGTATG
Organism: Camelina sativa; assembly: GCF_000633955.1. Classification (NCBI taxonomy): domain Eukaryota; kingdom Viridiplantae; phylum Streptophyta; class Magnoliopsida; order Brassicales; family Brassicaceae; genus Camelina; species Camelina sativa. The sequence continues at coordinate 3,744,488 of NC_025696.1, read as the reverse complement.
AATCTCGTCTACGCAATGGCTATATCTATCATCCACCTGAAGAAGAACACATATCAACTCAATTCAAAACCATTTCTTAAGTTATGTCACAAATGTGAATATATAATGCCATACCATTTGTAGAAGATCAAGGAGATGTGTCTTCTGTGCTTCTAATGCTCTTCTTTGCAATGTAGATCCCAAACCTGCCTCCGAGTTATTAGAATCATCATCAAGAAACTCAGTTAGATTCTCAAAACGTGAAGTAAAGGCTGAATGAGCAGCTCCTGACTCGGTTCCTCGAGATGAATAATCGAGTGAGTATGTAGCGAAGTGAGATAGTATTTCTTGAACAGAGTGAAGGTACTTTGAGCCAAATATAAGTTGAGAGAAACTTTGAGTGACAACGTTACTAGAGATGTCTTTGCTGCTGCAAGAAGCTTGCTCTGAGGCTAATCTAGTAGCAGCACAAAGACTTATCTCCGAGCATTCATCAGAAACATCAGTGGCAAGACTCAACGAAAGCTCACTGTTTCTTTTATTAGAAATCAGAAACGGGAAATCATCTTCACCAAATGTAGACATCATTGGTTCACTTGGACCAACAACACCTGAGTATGTCTGAAACTCGCTATTGCCTTCAAAACCCCACATGTTGTTTGAGGCATCATCATAAGGTCTTAAATGATCCAAATGATGAAGTTGAGGATGAGGAGGAGGAGGAGGTGCCATGACCTCAAAGCTTTCGACATTGCGGTTTTCTTGAACATCAAAAGATCGTGAAGAAGATGATGACAAGTATTTGTTAGTCAGCATAGAATTGAAGATATCAAAGCCACCCATTTGTAGAGGATCTGATCTGATGGAGTTCCATGGAAGCATTGATGAAAATGAAGTTGAATCTTCTCTTGAAGGTATAAAATCCATGAGAAGAGGGTTTTGGTTGGCCATGACATTATTCAGAGAACTAAAAGCGTTGTCGTTGTCCATTTGGGGTTTCAATGAAACTGCATTAACAAGAAGACAAGTATATTTAATAAATACTCAGACAAAACTGTTTACAGAAGATCTGAGAAACCAAATCTTTGGAGAGAAATAGTACTAAATGTAAAAATCGCTGCAAGAGACAGAGAACATTACTATGTCATTAAATAATTCATTAAAAAAATATCTAATAGGTTAATAATGTGAAACGGAAGCATGAGTTAATGAAAGCAGTAAACATAGGCTTAATGATACACAGACCAATAATAATAGAATACCTGTGAAAACAGTGAACTAGTAGTAGTAGTAATAAGGTAAAAAAGAAAGCTTTAGATTACTACAAATGTCCAAAGAACATAAAAGTGTTGAACTTGCCTTTTATCCTTCTTCTTCTGATAGAACCTTTGGGAAGATCTCAGACAACAAAACGTTCCAAACAGAATTGTTATTACATCAAAATTTCCAAAATGTGTGTTAAAAACTGAGGAAGAAGAAAGTGTTTTTATTTCTCTTCTTTCTCAGTGAAAGAACAGTGTACTTTCTTTCATTCCGCAGCTTCTCTATATGTTCCTAAGAGAACCAAAAAGGAGAAAAAATCAACAATAATATATATAAGTTAAAGGGTACAAAAAAAAAACAAATGATGCAACCAAAACTGAAAAAGAGAAAAGTGGGTCTCTGATTAATCTCTTTTGCATGAGAACGCAAATAATACAAAAAAAACTTTTGATTTACATCTTTACTTACTTTTATTACAGTTTCATGAAGAAGAAGAGGAAGAACCCCAGAATCTTCATCATCATCTACCTCACTAAAAGACTCAGAGCACTAGACCAAACATATAGGCAACATTTTATTACTAAACAAACAAAACCAAGAAAAATAAAAAAAATATTAAATAATTTTAAAAATTCAAGAAAGAAGTTGAAAAGAAAGAGGGCCAAATCACGTACGGAGCTCCCTCTGTTTATGACACGAATCAATTTTCATATCTTTTAGATCTTCCGACCTAAAAAAAAATAGAAACAAATCTTATACTATAACTTGTCTTCTTAGAATTACATTTATTTAAAATGTTGTTCATAAAGAAAGAGATGAAGCTCATGTATTTTTATTTTCAAGAAATAAAAAGAAAAAATATATGGCTGAAACCGAATCCAAATCCAAAAAAGAAATCCAAAGACATGAAGAAGACCGATGTGTTACTGTTTACTACAGAGAAGTGCACTCATTTCTGTTGCAGGCTTTAAATTTGGGAAGAGACCCTACATTTTACTATTTACATGTCTCTATATATATGCATGTATGTGTGCATAGACAAAAATAAAAAAATAATAATAAAAAGTACATCATTTATATTTGATTTTAATAAAAAAAAAAAACTATGATAAGAAAATAGGGTTGTCTTCATGTGCTGGTTTCAATTATCACAAATCAGAAAGAGGGAAAAAAGTAAAGAAGGGGTGAGATCTTTTTTAGCCATTTAAGGAGAATTGATGAGATGTGTGATCCATTTGGGTTCTTTCTTTTTCTTCTTTCTTTTCTCACCACTCGTGTCTTTGTGTTGTGCGATCAAATCTTATATCCATTTACGTTTTTTTTTTTTTTTTTTATATATAAAGTTTTACGTAAGCTTTACAAAAAATATCAATCAATTTGTTTGGCCTTTTCTTTGATTGTTCCTTTCTTATCAAATCTTTTTTTTTTCTTCTCTCTCTTTTGGTTCAATGTGTCGTTATATGTTACGTCTTATTATCATGGCTAATGATGATGAACTGAACTCTATTTACTCGTAGACTATAATAGATATGCATATCTGAGAAATTATGCTCTCCTTATCTTTTTTTTTTTTTTAAAGATGGCCCAAAATCTAATGTTTTAACTTGAGGATAAAGCTCTGGCAGAGATGTTCCAGCTAGCATGTCCCCCGACGCGATGGTAATAACAAAGAAATTTAAGTATTAGAGTTAAAAACAGTTATTTTGTTAATGGTACTTGCCTTTAACAATGAGACAAAACAAGGTAAAGGACAAGTATCTTGTATGCCCACTCCAACCAAAATGAGATATTGATTTGGAGACACAGTTATTGTGGTTCGTTAAGGACAAATTATTATATACTTGTTCCGTTGTTCGTTACCATTTTAAAAACTATAATCGATAATTATTTATCTGATATTAGTATATTTATATAATTATTATTGGTTGTTTAAAATTCTATAATAGTCAAGAGTTTAAAATTTAATAGCAGAATAATATTAACAGCACTAGGAACTGATATTAGTATATTTATATAATTATATATTATTGGTTGTTTAAAATTCTATAATAGTCAAGAGTTTAAAATTTAATAGCAGAATAATATTAACAACACTAGGAACTGTCCTACCGACTACTGATGCTGGAATGCTTTGTATGATGCCTACGATCATAATCAATAACACATACTAATGTTAGACTATTAGACCCGTGCTCGTAACTTTTGGGTCCTAGGCGAAATAAAAAGTTAGTACTTTTTTTTTTTTTGTCTAATAGTCCAAACAAGAACTTGTAAGGCTTTGTACATGGAGCTTATCGACTAAAGCACCAGCAGATGACTAATCTACGTACCATATATAGACTTAAAACAGTTTTAATCTGAAGTCGTATACTTTTCGAAGTCATCTAGCTTAACTATTTGTATGTTTCATATTATCCTATATTCTTGTTAAACTTTATATGCTTTGCTTATAATAATACAAGTTCATCGACTTAAGAATAATGATTATGTACCGACAAAAAAAGAATAATGATTATGTTTTCGAACTTGAAAAATTAATATAGAACACGAGGGCGTTTATCAACTTACGTTAAATCTTCAAAACTTTTACTACTATAAGTCTATAAATCAAATCTTACGACAAAAAGTGTGTATAATTACTAATTAGAGTGATTCGACACTAAGAGACACCTTATTTCGACACTAACCAATCTTAAGCACTCACGACGACGGGATACACATGACCTAGCTCTCTCACTCAGAAATCTGAAGTAGATCAAAAACCATCAAAATATGTTTTTTTTTTCTTTGAATTTGGTTATGGGCCGGGATCAATCTATCAACAAAATCTAAAAATCACATATGTTCAACACATGGATTCGTTTTCATCGGGTAAAACTCGAAATAGCATGACCGAAAGAAACGTAACAACTTCAGGTTACATACGTTGTAAAAAGGTTTTTGGTTTGATAAATTTAACAAAAAAAAAAAATTAAAAGGTAATTTACAAATTAGGTTTTAAAAAATGAGAATATTTTTTCCGAAACCAACTCAATATTCCATATTTTTCACATCTTCCAAATATTTTAGAGATCATACACTTTTTTTTTGGAAATATCTTAATAAAACACTTTAAGAGGGTGTGTATAGTAAAAGTTAACTTGAAATTAGACTTTAACCATATGCTATATTAACTAGATTTTTGACGAAATTGATATATAATTAGATTTTTGACGAAACTGATTAGGCTTCCTTGATCAAGCTATCGAGTTCAGAGATGACATTGGAGTTAGTGGAGGTTCAGAAACTCGAAGGTCACACTGATCGTGTTTGGAACGTCGCCTGGAATCCAGCCGCCGCCGGTGTTTTTTGCCTCCTGCAGCGCCGATAAGACCGTACGAATCTGGGAACAGAGCTCTCTCTCTCGTTCCTGGTCCTGCAAGGTTCTTCTTTCTTTCTTTCGATTTTGATGTGTATTTGTTTGCAAGTTAGATAAAAAAAGGTCACTAATGATAATGAAGCTTGGTGATTGGTCCAGGCAGTTTTGGAAGGCACGAACACAAGAACTGTGAAATCGTGCGCTTGGTCACCGTCTGGGAAGTTATTGGCCACTGCAAGTTTCGATGGCAAAACTTGCGTTTGGGAAAACTATGCTACTGACTCCGAGTGTGTATCCGTTTTACAGGTACCTCCTTGTTGACTTATAATTAACTAGGGCATGGAGAAGAGTAGATGCTTGCATGACAAGTTATGAGATCAATTAGCTTTTGACATATAGTATATTGTTGCCTTAAGGGGATTTCATTCCTTGATCTTGATTTCTTGAGCTTGCGGAATGCAGGGACATGAAAGTGAAGTCAAAAGTGTATCATGGAATGCATCTGGTTCGTTGCTTGCAACATGTGGTAGAGACAAGTCTGTCTCGATTTGGGAGATACAACCGGAGGATAAATGTTATTGTGTCGCAATTTCTTATTAGGTCATTCAGACGATGTTAAGATGGTCCAGTGGCATCCCACTATGGATCTTTTGTTCTCTTGCAGTTATGATAACACTATCAAGGTATACAGAACATTGGAGCTTTTAAAACGTTCTGTCGTCATATCCACTGATAAGCATTTAACGGCAATGCTTGTGCTTTGATTGAACAGGTTTGGTGGTGTAAGGATGAGTATGGTGATTATAATTGTGTCCAAACCTTAAGTGAATCTAACAAGTAAATCCTCTCTATATGCCTCTTCGTCTTTCTCACATGCATGTTCAAAAAAATTCCTATTTCTAACATGTTGCTTTTAATCTTCACTCAGTGGTCATTCTTCTACCGTATGGGTTATTTCCTTTAACGCTGCTGGGGACAGGATGGTCACTTGTAGGTTGGTGAATCTTCTCCTCATATATAGTTTCTCATAGGATATATTTTCATCTCTGTTACCTGTCCTGACAACATTAGGATTGTGTGAACTTTTGCAGTGATGATCGAACAGTAAAAATATGGTGGACAGATATTAAACGGATGGAATCGGGTGAAGGATATGTACCCTGGTGACTGAGGATATAAGTTTGACATAAGATGCATGCAGATGCAGTTAAATATGCAAGAAAACTCATGTTCGAACTTGTAGCTAATTGAATATCTACCCTGTTTGGATTTTTTTTGCAGGACCCATCTTTGTACACTCTCTGGTTTTCACGATCGTGCCATATACTCAGTTCATTGGTCAAGGTATAGATCTTCATTCTTCTCACTTTGGTTTCGTTTGAGGCATTTGAAAGAAACAGTTTAAAAGTCTTCAACCATATCTTGTCTTCTTGGCATTCGTTTCTGTCACCGTTGTATCATAACACTAGAAACCAAAGCACGTGTGTTTTCTCTATGAATTTTTACATACCTTGTGCTACAGCCAAATTGAAATGGTGATCATCATTAATGTGCCAGATTGTTGAACCTGCATACAAACTTTTGCTCAAGAAGGAGAAGGCACATACAAAACGGATATAAATTCAGTCCAATGGGCACCTGATGTAAGTTGCTTTCCTTGTTAATGCGCATGTACCTGAACCATGTCTTTGCTTGCTATAGACTCTGATTTCGATATTTGCATTGTACTGACTGGAGACTGTTTATTGAAAACCAATGCAGAAGGAAAGCCGGTTGCTTGCCTCGGCCAGCGACGATCAAACGGTTAAGATTTGGAAGCTTGTATCGGAGCCATGACTAGTAGGCAAGGTTATGCAGTTGTTTTGTTAGTGTTAGGCTTTGCTTTAGGTTTTAGTATACACAGAGATGCAGTTGTTTGTTTGTAAAAACTAATAGAAAGCATTGAAGGGATATATCTCTTTTAAACCAAGAAGAAAGCTTTAAGTTTTGTTGATCTTTTGATTATTTATTTGCATTAAAAAGCTTAAAGCAAACCTTATGATTTGTTGTTTATAATTAGAACTAGAAAAGTCAACAAAAATTTATGATTTGTTTGGAAAATCAATAAAAATGAGATATTACGTAAATTTCATAATTTTTTTCACTACTTTTGCTAATTTGGTGACGTTTTTTTTTTTTTTTTTTTTTTTTTTTTTTTTTTTTTTTTTTTTTTTTNTTAAAAATGGGTTTGACCAGAAAAAAATATGATTTATTACTTAAAAATAGCTGTCTCTCCGTCAACATAATAATTCTCTCAACGGCTCTCTCTCTCTTTCTGAGAAATATAGCCGTTGCCAACTTACCGATTATAGAAATCGGAGTCCGTCAAAAAAACCCTAAATTGAGAGATTCGTTCCTCCACTGCCTTTTCTTATATAAATAACCCCAAATTTCTAACTTTCTCAATCACTTCGATCTGCTTTTCTTATATAAATAATCCCTCTCTCTCTCTCTCTCTCTCATCATCTGCGAAGAACTAACAAACTCTTCGCTCTGCTCTCTCTCTCTGCTCGAATTTACTAACGCTTCCCATCTCTGCAGGCTTTAATTTGATTCCTCTTTATATCTAATCTCTCGTTGTTTAATCTTCTAATCCGTTTCGTTTCGTATAATCCCCATCGCTTTTGTGTGTGTGTTTTCTATTTGTTATTGGATTATTTGTCTTTTGTGTTTGTTTGTTTGTTTGTTTGTTTGTTGATAATAATGGATACAGGTTTGAATCGATGCCCTCTTCAAGAACACTTTCTTCCCAGGAAAAGTTCCAAGGAAAACGTAAGTTTATTGCTTTCTTTAATTCTTTATTATAAATTCCCTTTCTGTCGTTTCAATTTACGGTTTTGATTCTTCAGAACCGATGCAATTTTACATTGATTCCGTTCTGTTGTTACGAATTAGGGTTCGATTTGGGGGTTTGGTTTTACTAATTAGGCCTTCGATTTGTGATATTGATTGAATTGTACTGATTTGATTTATGTGTTATCATCCACCAGCTGGACAGGTTCATACCCAACAGATCAGCTATGGATTTCGACTATGCACACTACGCCCTTATGGAAGGTAAAAAAGGTAAGGATCAATCAGCAGCGGTAAGTTCACCATCCAAGGAGGCATACAGGAAGCAGTTGGCTGAGACCATGAACCTCAACCACACCAGGATCCTCGCCTTCAGAAACAAACCTCAGGCTCCTGTAGATCTTCTTCCCACCCATCACTCTGCTTCTCTTCACCAGCAACCTAAATCCGTGAAGCCTCGTAGATACATTCCTCAGGTATGTGTAACTGTATTTATTATTGTGTTTTGATCCTTAAATTACCCAACCTACTTGTTGCTGCTTTTAGAGTTGTTTTAACGTTTCTGTTGTAATAATAGACTTCTGAGAGGACCTTGGATGCACCTGACATTGTGGACGACTTCTACCTCAACTTGCTTGACTGGGGCAGTGCTAATGTCCTAGCCATAGCCTTGGGCCACACTGTTTACTTGTGGGATGCTTCCACCGGTTCTACATCTGAGCTTGTCACCGTTGATGAAGAGAAAGGACCTGTCACAAGCATCAATTGGGCGCCTGATGGTCGTCATGTTGCACTTGGACTCAACAACTCTGAAGTCCAGCTCTGGGATTCTGCTTCCAACCGTCAAGTAATTTACTATTCCTCTCTTTTTATGTTGAGATATGATATCAAACATTGAAGGGTCTTAGTCTGATGTGTGTTTATCATAATTTTGCAGCTAAGGACATTGAAGGGTGGTCACCAGTCAAGAGTAGGATCATTGGCATGGAACAATCACATCCTGACTACCGGAGGAATGGATGGACTGATCATCAACAATGATGTGAGGATCAGATCACCCATTGTGGAAACTTACCGAGGTCACACTCAAGAGGTTTGTGGTCTGAAGTGGTCAGGATCTGGACAACAACTAGCGAGTGGTGGCAACGACAATGTGGTACACATATGGGATCGTTCTGTCGCCTCCTCAAACTCAACCACGCAATGGCTGCACAGGCTTGAGGAACATACATCTGCAGTGAAAGCTCTTGCGTGGTGCCCTTTCCAAGCGAATTTGCTTGCAACTGGTGGTGGTGGAGGAGACAGGACCATCAAGTTCTGGAATACTCACACCGGGGCTTGCCTGAATTCAGTAGACACTGGTTCCCAAGTTTGTTCGTTGTTATGGAGCAAGAATGAAAGAGAGTTGCTTAGTTCACATGGGTTTACACAGAATCAGCTTACACTTTGGAAGTACCCATCCATGGTGAAAATGGCTGAGCTCACCGGTCATACATCAAGAGTTCTATATATGGCCCAGGTAACTTGATCAATCTCTTTAGGTGGTGAAAGTACTCTTAGAAGTCACTAGTCCTAACGCTTGTGTTGTTTGTTATGTTTTCTACAGAGTCCAGATGGTTGTACCGTAGCTTCAGCAGCAGGAGACGAGACTCTGAGATTCTGGAATGTTTTTGGAGTACCAGAGACCGTCAAAAAAGCTGCCCCAAAAGCAGTTTCTGAGCCGTTTTCTCACGTGAATCGTATTCGTTGAAGCTGTGACTAAACAACAAGGAAGCCCATTGATTGTTACAAATAGAAAAACCCATTGAAGCTGTGACTAAACAACAAGGAAAAACCCATTGATTGTTACCAATAGAAACCCATTGATTACTAAAGGATTCATTCTTCGTGAACTGTATTTGACAAATAGAGATTCTTGTATATATTGAAATTTGCATATAAAGATTATGGTTTTATACTCTCTAAGGATATCCACTTTACTATTCCTCAATCTGTTTTAGTACTTGTACATTCTTACTTTTGCCTTCTTTCAAGGCTCTGATGGTTATGCCAACTCCAGTCTCCAGACTTAGTTCCCGGAAGAGTGGTACTGTCATAGGTTTATGAGTTCATCGCCAATACATGATTAAAGATTTTTCAAATGTTTCTTCAGTCGTTAAATCAGCTCAGTCTTTTACACTGAAGAGTCATGATGAAGCTCGAGTAGTTCAAGGCATATCCTTCAATGCTGCTGGGGACAGGATGGTCACTTGTAGGTTTGGCGAATCTTCTCATCATAGTTTCTCATAGGATATATTTCATCTCTGTTACCTGTTCTGACAACATTAGGATTGTGTGAACTTTTGCAGTGATGATCGAACAGTAAAAATATGGTGGACAGATATTCAAAGGATGCAATCTGGTGAAGGATATGTACCCTGGTGAGGATATAAGTTTGAGATAAGATGCAGTTGAATATGCAAGAGAACTCATGTTCCAACTTGTAGCTAATTGAATATCTACTACCCTGTTTGGATTTTTTTGCAGGACCCATCTTTGTACACTCTCTGGTTTTCACAATCGTGCCATATACTCAGTTCATTGGACAAGGTATAGATCGTCTCACTTTGGTTTCTTTTGAGGCATTTGAAAGAAACAGTTTAAAAGTCCTTACTAAATCCCTTGGGCAAAACCATTCCAACTAAATTCTATTGCCTCCATATGACACTTGTGGATAAATAGATATAAAAGTTCTTTGATGAGATGTATTGGGGCTTATGATTGTGGATTGGAGACTGGAGTTGTATTGACACCATTGTTCAACTAAATTATTTTGCCTCCATATGATTGTGCGTATGCTTATATCCAGAGACACTTGTGGATAAATAGATGTAAGTTTAGTTTTTAATGAGATCTGATGATAACAGGGACGGTATTATTGCTAGTGGAGCAGGGGATGATACTATACAGTTATTTGTGGACAGCGACTGCAGTGACTCTGTATGCACTTCTCCCTTTTACCTTTTACTCTGTAATCACAAAGCCCTCTTTTTCTGATCATGTTGACATATCTTCAACCAGATATCTTGTTTGGTTTATCTTCTTGGCATTTAAACTCTGGCCAGCGAATTTTCACGACATACCTTGTGCTACAGCCAAATTGAAATGCTGATCATCATTGTGCCAGGTTGTTGAAACTGCCTGCATACAAACTTTTGCTTAAGAAGGAGAAAGCACATGAAATGGATGTAAACTCAGTCCAATAGTCACCTGATGTAAGTTCATTTCCTTGATAGCGTTCCGATACATAATACTTAAAACTTATTAGTATTTTTTTGGTTCTGAGTTTGATTCTTGAAAATAATTTGAAAGATTAATTTTCTTATTTATATGGTTTTAGGCTTTTAGCATATACCTGATTCATCTCTTTCTATAGACTCTGATTTTTATATTTGCACTTGTACTGACTTGAGACTGTTTTATTGAAAAACAATGCAGAAGGAAAGCCGGTTACTTGCCTCGGCGAGCGAGAGCGACGATAATACGGTTAAGATTTGGAAACTTAGTCATGCATTTTGAATTATTAGTGTTAGGTTTCTAATTTAGTTAAAAACTCATTGTTAATAATACTAGGAGTGTTTTCTTAGTTAGTTAGGCTTGCTTTTTAAGTTTTAGTATTACGCAGAGATGCAGTTTTGTTTCTGAAACTAGGGAAAGCTTAAATTTGGAGGGATATCTCTTTTTAAACCAAGAAGAAAGTTTTGTTAATTAGTTAATTCGATTATCTGCAGTAAATCTTTTGAGGTTTCTAAGTATCTTTTTGTGTGTTTATGATCTTAACCAGTAAGTAACAAACCTTCTGGAAAAGTGAAATCCTAATGACATCTCTCTTTTTGCTTAGAAATCAAACCAACATAATGCTATTATAGAAAAAAGAGCAATTAATATATTGCATAGTTTTGACTTTGCTCTCGCAAGATTTATGACAAGTGAGTTTTTTGCATCGTGCAAACCGCAAAAGATCCCTTTGTTTTGGTCTATTGATGTTGTGTATATCCATCCAATTCGTGTCTGAGAGACTGAAACTGTTGAAATGCCTTAGTTGCTGTTGGGGCTAGAAACAACAATTAGAAGAATAAGTTTGTAAAATGAGATCTGGGCAGACTTTCGGTACAAATCGATTTAGAACTATGAAAAACAACGAACTGGACTTTTGTATTCACTTTTTCTATTGATTCGCTCTGAGCTTGATTACATGTGTTGTGTCCTTCACATTCATCTGCTATTTAAACTAAAATTCCTCGAAACCCTTCCTGAACGTCTCGCTGCAATCTCGGCTCCCCAATCCCGATTTCTTCTCCAGGTTGACTTCATCCTCCT